>NC_056740.1:142896984-142991984 GCF_019279795.1 Protopterus annectens
CTACTGCAAGAATGGCAAAAGCTTTGTGAAAGCAGAATTATGTTGATACACTTTCTTCCATTATACTCATATTAATAAAGCTGATCTAGAATGTTCATACCGAGATCTAATGAGGAAGATCAAAGAATGATCAATGATTACAATATGCAGTTTCAAAGCTGTCATTACTCTGAATGAATTTAATTGTTAAGCACGAACATATGGTAAATTATAAGGTTATAACTGTTTATAAAATGCAGATGTTATACAGTTCAATATGAGCACACATATCTGGAACAACCTGTAAGTAAGCTGTACCTTTTCAAATTTGAATAATACATTGAGGTAGTGGGCACCTCCATCATACTTTATTCTGGTGCTGCCTATGTAATCCTACATCACATTGAGCTTCAGCTATGCTGCTGTAGGTTACAATAGGAAAGAAGGGAAAGGAAGAGGATATGTTTAAATGGAGTTGGGTTCTAACAAATAAGAAACATCTGACTGTAGTTAAAGCAGTAAGCACTGTATTCAAAATTTATTACACATTTTAAATGCATGTACATAAAATTCTGACCAATAAATATTTACTTAATATATTAGAAAGTATATGCTAAAAGGTCCTTCCCTGAAGCTGCTTGGCTGCAATACAAACCAAGATGATTGCCTGCATTACTGTGACTGTGCACTGGAGCTGCCATGCTAGCTTAGCCTTGCATTTTATGTCACAGTCAAATAGTAAAGGATAATTTTACTCCACGTAACATTTTAAGCTCAGGACTGTACTTCAGAGAGTGGGCTTATCAGTCAGTGTGCTCACCTGAAATGTAGTCATTATGTGCTTGTTGTGGTTGCTGAATTAACTGCAAATACTTTTTTTTAAATCAGCAATGATTGTTGAGGCTGTCAAAAAATCCCATTTCACAACATGAAGAATTATAATTTTCTTTAGCAAATCAAGTGTCTATATCTTGTTCAAGTTGTTTAAACATTATTTTCACATAATCTTTGCAAACTGCTGCTTCAGAATGCAAAGAATTCTATGATACCATGTCTAGACTACCAGTATGTACTAATTGACATGAAAATATTTAAGATTTTTGGAGACCTCTGATATCAGATCATCCTTTGAAACAAAGTAATTTATTGGGTTGATAACACATCTCTGAAGATGAACTAGATGAAACACAATTTATCAAAGCAAACTCAAAGAACGAGCAAAATGTTAAAGCAAACAAAAGCACTGAAATGCTGTCATATCAAGTTATTTTTGCAATGGAGGTAAGCCTCCTACACCTCTCACTTCTGTGCTACTTAAATAGTGCACCTCTAGTGTCATACAACCTTGGAGAGTAGCCACTTTTCCTATTCTTTATACTCCAATGTTAAGAAAAAAAACAAACATTTAAGGACCAGAAAGGTGCACGATCCGGCCTTAACAAATGTTAAGCACCCCTTGCCAAAGTTAAAGTTGTGTCCCACACAATGCAGTAAAATCTGCCTGTACTGACCAGCAAACGACAGTGGGAGAATAAAAAATTGTTTCTGCCTGCTGTCCATTCCAGTAATTTGCATCTAAGTTCCTGTAATGAGCATAGAAACTTGCTAAAATAACAGGATTTGTGTTTGCATGTATTTTCTGAAGGACTGGAACTCAAAGTCCAATGCATGTCATTATTAAGTGACTTTAATCCTCAATGGCTTGTCGAAAAACCACAGATTTTATGAGGAACAAACCAAAATTTCAAATAATAATCTGGATGCTCTGCAAAAATATGGACAGAGGAGAGGCATGAAAGGTATGTGTAAACAAAACATACAATGTTAGTTACACTGCCTTTCCGAATGTGTCCGTTAAGTATGTTACGGCTTTGAAAGCAGGCAAAACATTTCAGAATCAGAATTTTTTCCCCATAACTAGTGGAGCAGATGAAGCTGCATGCACTACAAAGAATTATGGTCATCTCACAAATCATAACCCTAAATCATGTGTTCTCAACATGGATGCCAAGATTCACCTCTTTTTTAGCACCCATGTCTTGAACACATAAGTGGGTTACGATAGGCGAGCTGATCATAATTCTCTATATTATTATCCCCAGTGATATGAACATACTCTTACAATATCTTTAAAATTTTCTGACAAGAGAATCATCACATGAGTTGCATGACTATTAGGATGATGCGCATGTGCTTTGGGTTGCATATTCCTAATAAACAATAACTGCACATCATATTTTCTATTAATATCACTTATAAAAAGGTCTGCTGCCCTCTTAACCACCACCTGCTTAGTTCTAAATGGAATGGGAGTAAGTGGGGTATAACTCCCCCAACCCAACAAAAGGTATTAATGAAAAATGCCCTTTGTAAGTACAGGACCACTGGCACAGGATATTAACTTCTTACATCATGCTATTAATTTCAGAGTGAAGGTATACTAGAATTGTGCTGCAATCCACCTCTTTAATGGATCAGATCCATCCAGACACCACCTATCACCCAAGTAATCCAACATTCTTAAAGGCGACTGATAAGTGATAGATTACATGGCAGTACCTTGGCTCATCAGACTTTCCAACCATCAATACCTGTCTTTTTATTTAATTCATGCATTTTATAACAGATAAGTGTGGGGGTGGGGCATGTTTTTTGCTTCCCGACAAGCCTAAAAAGGTTTCCAAAGTATGCATCTGAAAAATACACCAGTCTCAACTCAAATGTGCACTTCTTTAGCAGTCTAGCTGTTTAGCAGTCTAGGAAGCACATTTCTTAAACAATGCCCTACTGCACAAAAACTGGCACCAAGCCACTCAGCAAGGTATTGCTATTGTTAGTGACCTTCCATCTGTGCACTCAGCCTTTAATTGAGTGCAATGCTCCTTTTGGTATGTACTTTTCTAAACACCTGCAGCAACTGGGGAAACCACAAAGGTTCCTCACAAGGAAAATTCAAGGTCTTCACCATCTGTCCTATGGGGATCATCTGAAATCACTGTCACTTTATTCTGTTTCATACAGACTAATCAGAGGTGATCTCTGCCTTGCATATACGGCAATCTCTGACCCTGCATTTTTGGAAATGCTTCATATAAGAAAGTCAAATGGTACACAGGTTACTCGCTCTAAAGACCTTAACCTGGTATGTGACTCCACTTCATGTCAAACAAAGCACCTCATTGGCTCTCTTCAAACATAATCTGGACAACTGGACGGGTGACCATAAATTCACCCTGGGGGTTCCACCTTTGTCCCTCTTGGACAGGGGAAAATAAGCGCTGATCATGGAAATAAGGGCAAGAACTTGGCTAGGCTTGTAAGTGCCTTAGGGCCATTAGCCTAGTAATGTCCCATGATCTTAAACTTGAATTATCTTCCGATTCCTAACTTTTCACTTACTAAACAAATTGCACTTTATTCAGCTGCTTTTACAACATTTCTCCTTATTCCTACTTTAATTAGCTTGTAGCTGCACTTTCTTAAAGTGTTTAGTTGGATTTAATCCACTGCATTTATTACTGCTTGTCAGTAGCCTGATAACATTGTAACTGTAAGTCTAAGCCTCTGATTTAAGCACTTGGGCTCCAAACTAATTATCTTAAATTATGAAGGTTTGTGGTCTACACGCTTGTCGCAAAAGAGGTAGCTTAAACCCTTCTGAGTTGGGAACTGGTGGTTAAAGGCATATTTTGTCTGTTATTTTAAAAGTGTCTTTTTTATGGTTCAAGCACTTGTGCCCCAAACCAGTTATTTTACATTAAGAATGTTCATGGTCTGCACTCTTGTGGGAGGATAGGGTGTCCTTTTCAGCTAGGAACTGCTGGTGAAGGCTTGATGTGCCTGTTATTCTAAGTGCCTTTTTTCTGGTTTAAGCACTTGGTCTCAAATTCATTTATTTTACATGAGGAAGGTTTGTGGTCTACACTCTTGTGGCAGGAGGGGATAACCTATGCCCTTCTGAGCTAAGAACTGTTGGTGTAAGCCTTATTGTGCCTTTATCTGACTGGTTACTTGAGAAGAAGTGTGCTGCTTGTTTCTGCTAAAGTCCACAAAAGCCAAGGCTTATGTGACGCCCCTGTACTGGCCCAGTAATCAAGGAGCCTCAATCCTCACCATTAGCACCAGTGAAGGACGTGCACATTGGGAGGATAACAAGTATACACACAGTAAAATACAATTTACCATAATAGCACACAGAGATCAGTCAGTCTGGGGCTGGTTTCTCCCTTTCTCTCCAAATCCCCAATAAGACCCCCTACTGGCACAACTATAGGGTTAAGATCTCGGCTGAGTGGTCAAGCCAAAACCTCCAGCACCCTTTCTGTCCAACCAGTACTTCATGTCCCTGCCCAAATAGCTGACACACAAACACTTTGAGATCTGACTTATATACAAACACACAGACACTCTTGGGGAAGGCTGGCACAGGTTTACTAGCTATGCTCCCTTCTGCCTAGACTATAAGGTAGTACCAACTGCCACAAACCACTCTTACTTATCAGCTACTATAAGGCCCTTACCAAAGGGTGTCCAATCCTACTGTGTAATGTTACTATTATTCAAATGGTAAGTGTGACCAGACCTTTTAAGGCTCTTTAGAAGTGGCCTACACAGTCTCACCAAATACATGTGCAAGTACTCAAAGAGCTTAAATACCTCTAAACAAACTAGCCACAATTAAAAGGTTTAAATATATTTAATAATTAATAAAAGAACAAGACAATACTCAACACAATAAAGTGACAAAAGAGTTCAGAATCACAGGAAATATTTTAAAACAAGATTGCAGGTGAGTCTCACATAAATTCAGAAAACATCTAAACTAATCTTACTATATTCCTATCTATCACTAAATGAGATACTATGATCTAAGTCTTACTTACAGAGCAAAGCAAATGCTGATGAGAGGATGTTGTCGGATCCAAAGACAAATACAAAATGCACAAACCTTCTCTGAGAGATGGTTCTTAAATTAATAATGCACATTACTGCTGGGTTCTGGGATGACATCACTCTATCACCTCTGCCTTTAGTTCCCAGGTTAACAGAAACTTAAAATGTAACACCTTTGTGTCAAAAATGCTCATCTCTTAGAAGTTTGCCTAGAACTGGAAGTTGTAAAACAGTTAATCACTTTTACATTTGAATCACCTGTAATTATTTCTGTTTCCAGACAATAGAAAGAAACCTCTAGCTGTAGACATCCTGTCTCTTTGCATTAACTAACTTTATAGCACAGTCGTAAACAATTTCAACTTATTTTCTTAGAGTTTTGCAAGTTAATTATCTATGTTCCAGCTTCTTACTAACAAAACATACATTTGCATAGGCATACAGTTCATATACATTTCTGTTCTTTTCCAGTAGGGTACACTGTGGTTACATTCTTGAAGCTCAGTACATAATAAGAAGTTATGTACCTACCATAACGTTCCATGTTAGTTGTCTTCTTCTCGCCTTCTTTCTTGCTGGATGGGTTCGGAGCCGATCCTCGGCTCCGTGCCAGGCCAATACTAAAGCTCGAGAGCTAATTCCACCGGCTCGAGGCTCCCCTATATCCCACAATGCTAGGCGGTAACTACTCAGATCTCGTTTGATAGCTATACCAAGCAACCCTAGTCTCCATAGAATGGAGAAGGGAAACCCACCTCAAAACAACCTGCGTGAAAGGTATCGCAGACCTAAGAAAGGAGAAAAGGAGGTGGAAGAACATGTGGGAATGACGACTTCCAGAGGAAGAACACAAACTGAATTCCTGTCGGTCTGTCCAGGCTTGGAGGAAGGAGGTGGGGATCAAGAAAGAAAGCGGGAAGAAAACAACCAACATTGAACGTTTTGGTTGGTTCATAACTTCCTTATGTTTAGTTGTCCCTCTTGCCTTCATTCTTGCTGGATGGACCCGCCCCTAGCACCTTATCCCGGTGGCCTATCGGAACAGACTCTTGAGAACAGTGGAACCAAAAGTTGGCGCGGCTTCTGGAAACCATGTCCAATTTGTAATGTGAAATGAATGTATGAGGAGAAGCCCAGGTGGCTGTTGCACAAATGGAATCTATTGGCAGCCTATCCTGAAAAGCTACGGATGTAGCTAATGCCCCTAGTTGAATGAGCTCTAGGTCTTGAGGGTAGTTTTTGATGTCTGATCTCATAGATGAAGGTAATTGTAGAGGTGAGCCATCTAGAGAGGGATACTTTAGTAACAGGAAGGCCCAATTTCCCTTCATATGACAGAAACAATTGATTAGGTTTGCTGAATTGTTTAGTACTGTCTAACTAAGATCTAAGTTGGCGATGAACATCCAAAAATGTAGCTTTTGTTCCGACCTGTTTGAATAGTTAGGGAAAAAGACGGGAGATCAATAATTTGGTTTAGGTTTACTTGAGAGAGAAACTTTAGGCAAAAGGATGGATTAGTCACGGAGGGATACTTGCTGAACTGGGTGTCAGGTTAAGTAAGCAGTCGGTTTACTGAAGTAGACTCAGATACATAACACACAGACACACACACACACACACACACACACACACACACACACACACACAGAAGGCCATTAAAGTACACAAAACTAATCAGGGCTACAGCAATGGAATTAAGTTGCATACTTATTTATGCATACTTTACTGTACTAAAATCTCATCTGATCTTGGTACACAAGGTTTTCCATCGTGAAGGCAAGGTATACCTCTCAACCTCTTAGAGCAAGAAATCTGGATAAATCTTTAAGTAATGGCAGGACAAACGCCCAATTTATTGTACTAAAATCTTACCTGAACTTGGCAGAGAAGGCTTTCCATCATGAAGGCAAAGCATATCTGTCAACCTCAGAGCAAGAAATCTGGATAAATTCTAAAGTAATGGCCAAAGGCCCAAAAAGGAAGAGATTTTAAATGTTGTTTTATAAAACTTAGAAAGTTGCCAGAATCATAGGATTTGTGTGGTATATTTCTGAAGGATAGAAAGTCTGAAACTCAAATGTGTGTCATTAATTAGTGACTTCAGTCCTCAGTGATTTGCAAAAAAGACCCACAATTTTTATGAGCAACAGACCAAAAATAAAAATAAAAAATCTGGACATTCTATGGAAATCTGGACAGCTGAGTTGTACGAGGCAAGGTACTTGCATTATATCCATGAAAACCTATGATCCGAGTCTGAGTCAGCTCCTTCTGACTTAACGGATGTTTCCCCACTACTGCATTTCTTAGGGACCACCAGCTAAGCTACTGCAAGAATGGCAGAACCTTTGTGAAAGCAGAATTATGTTGATACACTTTCTTCCATTATACTCATATTGATAAAGCTGATCTAGAATGTTCATACCGAGATCTAATGAGGAAGATCAAAGAATGATCAATGATTACAATATGCAGTTTCAAAGCTGTCATTACTCTGAATGAATTTAATTGTTAAACACGAACATATGGTAAATTACAAGGTTATAACTGTTTATAAAATGCAGATGTTATACAGTTCAATATGAGCACACATATCTGGAACAACCTGTAAGTAAGCTGTACCTTTTCAAATTTGAATAATACATTGAGGTAGTGGGCACCTCCATCATACTTTATTCTGGTGTTGCCTATGTAATCCTACATCACATTGAGCTTCAGCTATGCTGCTGTAGGTTACAATAGGAAAGAAGGGAAAGGAAGAGGATATGTTTAAATGGAGTTGGGTTCTAACAAATAAGAAACATCTGACTGTAGTTAAAGCAGTAAGCACTGTATTCAAAATTTATTACACATTTTAAATACATGTACATAAAATTCTGACCAATAAATATTTACTTAATATATTAGAAAGTATATGCTAAAAGGTCCTTCCCTGAAGCTGCTTGGCTGCAATACAAACCAAGATGATTGCCTGCAAATGTGAGCTGCCATGCTAGCTTAGCCTTGCACTTTATGTCACAGTCAAATAGTAAAGGATAATTTTACTCCACGTAACATTTTAAGCTCAGGACTGTACTTCAGAGAGTGGGCTTATCAGTCAGTGTGCTCACCTGAAATGTAGTCATTATGTGCTTGTTGTGGTTGCTGAATTAATTGCAAATACTTTTTTTTAAATCAGCAATGACTGTTGAGGCTGTCAAAAAATCCCATTTCACAACATGAAGAATTATAATTTTCTTTACCAAACTGCGTCTATCTTGTTCGTTGTTTAAAAACATTATTTCTTTCACATAATCTTGCAAACTGCTGCTTCAGTGAATGCAAAGAATTCCCCATGATACCATGTTCAGAATTACCAGCACGCACTAACCGATGATGAAAATATTTAAGATTTTTGGAGACCTCTGATATCAGATCATCCTTTGAAACAAAGTAATTTATTGGGTTGATAACACATCTCTGAAAAAAATGAACTAAAAAATGAAACATACAATTTGCATGGATAAGCATATACATTTCTGTTCTTTCCAGTAGGGTACACTGTGGTTACATTCTTGAAGCTCAGTAATAATAAGAAGGCGTACCACCATAACGCTCCTGTTAGTTGTCTCTTCTGTTGGATGGTCTGAGCCAACCGGCTCTGACTGCCAATACCAAAGCCCCGAGAGCTAATTCCAACGTCGAGGCTCCCCATATCCCACAATGCTAGGCTGCAACTACCAGATCTCTCGCTTGATAAGCAGCACCAAGCAACCCTAGTTCCATAGAATGGGAGTAGGAAACCCACCTCAAAACAACCTGCGAAAGGTACCACAGACCTCAGAAATAGACAAAAGTAGTGTGGAAGAACGCGGGGAAGGATGACTTCAAGAAGAACACAACGAATTCTGCTCGTCTCGTCCAGGCTTCGGGAGGGATTTGAAAGATAAGGAAGAAACATTAACCAACATGGAACTATGAAAGTGTACACAACTTCAATGTTAAGTTGTCAATCTCGCCTCATTCTTGCTGGATGGGGACCGCCCCTGGGCACCTTATCCCGGTGGCCTATCGTATCAGACTCTGAGAATTAGTGGGAACTAAAATAATGCTTCTGGAAACCATGTCCAATTTGTAACTAGAAATGAATGTATGAGGAGAAGCCCAGGTGGCTGCTGCACAAATGGGTCTATTGGCAGCTCTATCTCTGAAAAAGTTACGGATGGGCTAATGCCCTAGTTGAATGAGCTTCTAGGTCTGAGCGTAGTTTTTGATGTCTGATCTCAGATGAAGGTAATTGTAGAGGTGAGCCATCTGTGAGAGGGACATTTTAGTAACTGGAAGGCCCACTTCTTCCAAGATATGACAGAAAACAATTGATTAGATTTCCCGAATTGTTTGTCCTGTCTAAGTAATATCTGTTGACACGAACATCCAAAAATGTAGCTTTGTTCCGACCTGTTTTGAATAGTTAGGGAAAACGGGGAGATCAATAATTTGGTTTAGGTTTACTGAGAGGAAACTTTAGAAAAAGGATGGATTAGTACGGAGGGACACTTATCTTTGTAAAATAAGTAAGGAGGACACTGCACAGAAAGCATGGAGTTCAGATACCCTTCTCGCTGAAGTTATTATAGCTACCAGAAAAAGTAAGTTCTTCCAAGAAAGCAACTTCTCAGATAACATGAAGCCACCGTTCGGGGAAGGATTAAGGATGCCAGAACCAAGTTCAAATCCATTGAGGCGGGGAATCTTGATCGGAGGTCGAGAAGAAATACGCCCTTAAAAAGGCTTTTACAGAGTTTGTGAGCCATGATGTGACTCTTGAAACACCAACATGAAAAATAGATATGGCAGCCACTGAACTTAATGGTAGATGCAGATGACCCTAAATGAAAGTATGGTTTCGTTAGGAAGTCTAGATTGTATCGATAGGGTGCAGTAAAGGATCTATGTTTTTGATGTTGCCCAAAAGACAAGCGTTTATTTACAATATAAATCTTCCAGGTAGAAGATTTATGAGAGGTTATCAAGATATCTCGACCGCAGATATTGAGGGTAGCCTGGCTAAGGTTGGAATCGGAGAAACCACGCTGTGAGGTTTAAAAGAAAGGCAGAGATTAAAGAAGCCGACCGATTGGTGGGTTACTGGATCTGGGGTACCGGGGTCCAGATGCCAAGGTTGCTCCAAAAGGTAAACGGGTGTGGAAACCATATTTGTTGAGGCTAGCAGGCAATGAGGATCATTGTCACCTCGCGATGGCTTCGAATTAGTTGAGATATCAGTGAAAGGGGGGAAAGGGCATATAGAAGTCCCCCGGGCCAATCGTGGGATCAGGAGCCGCCCTGGTGGGATGGCCCGGTAACGAGAAGAGTGAAGGTCGCGGACACTTTGCTGTTTTGGGGGAGTAGCAAAGATCGCAGCAAGGCTGGCCCCTATCTTTGAATACTTCCAGGCATCATTTTCAGAGACCACTGTGGCAATATGAGAATTGCCATGCTCAATTTGTCTGCAATCACGCTGTTGATTTCCCGGAATGTGCTGTTATCAGAAAGCCTTCGAGAAGAGAGATCGCCATTACAAAGTCTGAGTGCCTCTCTCGACATAAAGGGGGTACATGGATCTGGTTCTGCTCCTGTTTTGTTGATGTACCACACTATGGACATGTTGTCCGCTTGAATTGCACAATAGTCCCAGTGGGAAGAGAGCCTGAAGAGCTTGCAAATTCAAAAGCACTGCCTCATCTCTAAAGACGTGCTTATGTGCATGGCACTGCTCGGACCGTCCTGCAAGTGTTCCCTGGATAATGCCCCCACCCGATCAGGGAGGCGCTCATTGTCAATGGCGACTGGGGGTCTCTGAGAAGTGAGTAGATGTGATCCACCAAGACAGTTGATTCTGCATGATTGAGTTATCAATATAGGCGGGACATCGAGCTGCTGAAAGGACCGCTGAAAACAAAAACTATTGGAGTGTATCCTCATGTGAAAGCGAGCTAAGGGAGAAGGAAGGCTGCCAAGTGAGTCCCAACACCTTCCAAACTAGTCTGGCTTTGACTTTGTTGCATGGTAAGAGAAGGGAAACTTGGTTTCAATGTCTGACACCGCTCTGTGAGTCTGTCTGGCTTAAAAGATTGAGTGTGTCTAAGGTGGCCTATAAAGGTAGCCAGATTGACAGGCATTCTTCGACATTTATCGAAATGCCCAGAGCTGGCAAGATTGACAGTCCTGATGAAGAAGTTGATGTCTGGTGGTGGCGGTAAGGAGCCAGTCGCTCCAACAGAAACACCTGGAATCCTTGACGCCTCAAGTGAGCAGCGACCACTGCCATGCATTTGCAACACACGGAGGCCAGAGACCAGCGGCCCTGAACTGGTAGTGTGACTGGCTGCCAGCCTGAAGCGGAGATATTCCGGAGCGTTGTTCATCTTAATGTAGTACGTCCTCTGTGATCTATCGGCACATCCAATTGTCCTGACCCACAGGGTAGAATGGACTGTAGCGTGACCATCCGGAATTTTTTTTTCCCTGACATACTTGTTTAAGTAGCTGAGATCCAGTATGGGTCTCCAGTCCCCTGTTTTTGGTACCAAAAGAATTTGGAGTAGATTCCGGATCCTTGCTGGTCTGCTGGGACTGATTGGATAGCTCTTTTTGATAGCAGCTTTGAAATTTCTAATGCTGCTTGTTCCCTTAGACTGGGTGGAACGCCTGGAAGGGATCTTTTTGGGGTTTGGGGTGGGATGTGAATAAAGGGAATTTTGTAACCCTCGGATATGATCGACTGTACCCATTTGTCTTGAGTAAGGGAAAGCCAGGCTTTTGGGTACAGGGATAACCTTCCCCCGACTGCCTCCGAAGGTGGACAGCTGGGCAGCCCCTCAGGGATGCTGAAAGGGTTTATCAGAGAACATTTCTCTGCTACCCTGGTTTTGCGGACCTCCTCTGCCTCTAGGGCGCCTATTATTATTCCCCTCTGCCTCTAGAGGGGAATCGACCTTGTGCGTTAGATGAGACTCCTTGGGATTGTTTACGGAACCACATCTTTCCTCCCCTCTGACCTTTGGGATAGGGTCTAGAAGGGGTAGAAAAACGGACTCCTATGGCAGAGAGAGTCTTACCTTCTACCTCACACCTGGTCAATGTATCCTTCACCTGTGGACCAAACAAGGATGATCCATCAAAGGGAGAATTGGTGAAGGACGCCTTGAAAGGGTCCGCAAAGTTGCACAGCCGCATCCAGGCGTGACGTCGTAAGGCAACACCTGTGCCTGGCTCTACTCGCCCCATCGCAGCATATGAGACAAGCCGCATGGAGGAGTTAACGATGGAATTCAGGGTTGCCAACTGGGAGTTCATTCTGTCTTGGAACCCCTCAGCTATAGGATCCTTTATCACTTCACCTATATCCTTGAGCAAATCTCTCTGGAGATGAGTGAAGTGGCATAAGTAGTTCAGCGACCGCATTGAAAAGGTCGCTGATGAGAACATCCGCTTGCCGTACCTGTCCATGGTCCTAGATTCCTTATTAGGAGGATGGACAGGAACCGAAGGATCGGCTAACTCCTTCTTAGTGGCCGCAGCCACCACCATGGCATCAACAGGGACACCTTTGGATAAAAAATCTTTATCTCTAGGGGCAGTAATAAATTTAGATGGCCTCCTCGGGGTGGGTTCCACTGAATCAGGAGCCGTCCAAGCCTTCCTTGCCACCACTTCCATAACGGGTCAAAGGGAGGGGACACCCAGGAGGTAGAAGGGCGAGAGCCAAACGCCTCAAGATACACTGACTCATCCTCCGAAGGGTTAAGGGCTGGCCAGTTCCCCCTCTGTTTCAGGATCTCAAGGATGTCAGCAAAGGAGACATCCTCAGAGGGGGATCGAGGGGAACCTTCAGATTCCTCTAAGTCAGTGTCAGTGGTGATAGACTCAGGGAGTCAATGTGCTTCCTCTGCACTGCCTCTTCCTAGGGGTTTCTCCTACCGGGTCAGGAGAGGCCTCGAAGAGGAGGAAATTCCCAATGGGGAAACTTGAGGAGTTGGCTCTCTGGTCTAATGCAAGGGAGGGTAGAAATCACCACAGGCACTGTAGATGGAGGGGCTGAGGAGCGACTGTGGGCAGACCTGGTTCTAGCACCTCGCATGACCTCGAAGGCCCCCCTGTCAGGCAAGGCCAGAGGCCCCGCCCAAGAGACAAGGACCTCCCCGGCACCGACAGGGACGGCTCGGCGATGTCGGAGCCGAACTCAAGCCAACCCCCGAGAGGGAGAGCGGGTCGGACAAGGGTCCGATGCCACCGCCTCGAGCCAACGAGGGAAGCTCGGCACCGAGATCCCTCCAAGGAGGAGATCGGAGCAGACGACGGAGCCGAAAGAGAAGGTATCGGATCCGACGCACCGACAGTCATGGCTCCGACAAGCCCTGGCTCCGAATTCAAAGGAGTCGGAGGAGGAATATATTGGAGAACGGAAATAGCCACTGACTGCTGAGTCGGGCTATGCAGCATTTGGGCCAGTGCCTCGGACTTGAGAAGTCTACTCACTACCCTTTGCAAATCGTGGTCAGATAGCCTGGAAGACCATGAGGAATGTGTTTTATGGCTCCGTTCAGAAAGAAGAGGGGATCCTGGCACCGAGTGCACAGAGCCGATAGAGGGGGATCTAGATCTCTTCCTAGAATGTTGCTCCGATAAGAGTATCGGAGCCAACGGAGTTTTATCAACCTCGGCTCCAGCCGGAGCCGAGGTAACAGTATGAGGAAACATCGGCTCCCGGGGGAGCCGATGTCGCAGACTTTACTTCCAGAAGTCACTCAGAAACTGGAGCCGACTGTTTGGAAGTTTTGAAGGCTTCCCGACACAGACGGAGTCGGGGCCTTCAGGCTTTAATAAGCCGCAAGATTAATTTATTTCTGCTCCTGCAGGACTCTAGGGCTAAAACCATGGCAAACAGCACAAGAGTCCTGCAGTGCAAAGGTCCCAGGATACAAGAAGTGTGACCGTCTGTCAGAGACATTTTCTGACAGCACGAGTCACATTCTTGAAGCCTGAGACCTTGATTCCTTGACATAATAAAAGGTCCAAGATGACACACACACACACACACACACACAACACACACAGCACACACACACACACAGCACACACGCACACACAGCACACACACACACAGCACACACACACACAAGACACACACACACAACACAACACACACACACACACACACACACACACACACACACACACACACACACACACACACACGCACACACACACACACACGCACACACACACACACACACACACACACACACACACACACACACACACACACAGGATAAAATAAAATACCAGTCACACAAGGACTAGAATAAGGCCTAAAACTAAAGTGGTAATAAAATAAGGAATTAAGGGCAACAAAGTTGTTGAACCAGGAAAAGGGGTATTTAAAACTAAAGGTTTTAGTGAAAAAAAGAGTACTAGGGGTCTAAGAATGAAGATTTTAGAATTAAATCTTTGACTAACCTGCCAGAGCCGGTAGAAAAGCACCTCGTCAGCTAAGCGGCAAACGAGATCTGAGTAGTTACCGCCTAGCATTGTGGGATATAGGGGAGCCTCGAGCCGGTGGAATTAGCTCTCGAGCTTTAGTATTGGCCGAGTCGGAGCCGAACCCATCCAGCAAGAATGAAGGCGAGATGGACAACTTAACATCATACAGTTTAACACACACTTCTACATTAGCAGTTTAATACACACAACATATAGTTCTCTTACATTTGTAAGACAAGCCTATGGATCATATTAATATACACAAATGACATATGATTATTTACACAATTCCAGATAGCTGAGCTGTCAGAAACCTTTCTTTTACTGCAAAGTTTCGGAATATCTGAACTTTTAGTTTTTCAGTCTGCAGTTAAACTGTCTTTAGTTCCACTTTAGTGAGAGCAGAGGGACTGTAGCGCCCAGCCGCCGTATGTGCAATGCCCACTTGAGCGACTTATATACAAACACACAGACACTCTTGGGAAGGCTGGCACAGGTTTACTAGCTATGCTCCCTTCTGCCTAGACTATAAGGTAGTACCAACTGCCACAAACCACTCTTACTTATCAGCTACTATAAGGCCCTTACCAAAGGGTGTCCAATCCTACTGTGTAATGTTACTATTATTCAAATGGTAAGTGTGACTAGACCTTTTAAGGCTCTTTTAGGAGTGGCCTACACAGTCTCACCAAATACATGTGCAAGTACTCAAAGAGCTTAAATACCTCTAAACAAACTAGCCACAATTAAAAGGTTTAAATATATTTAATAATTAATAAAAGAACAAGACGATACTCAACTCAATAAAGTGACAAAAGAGTTCAGAATCACAGGAAATATTTTAAAACAAGATTGCAGGTGAGTCTCACATAAATTCAGAAAACATCTAAGCTAATCTTACTATATTCCTATCTATCACTAAATGAGATACTATGATCTAAGTCTTACTTACAGAGCAAAGCAAATGCTGATGAGAGGATGTTGTCGGATCCAAGGACAAATACAAAATGTACAAACTTTCTCTGAGAGATGGTTCTTAAATTAATAATGCACATTACTGCTGGGTTCTGGTATGGCATCACTCTATCACCTCTGCCTTTAGTTCCCAGGTTAACAGAAACTTAAAATGTAACACCTTTCTGTCAAAAATGCTCATCTCTTAGAAGTTTGCCTAGAACTGGAAGTTGTAAAACAGTTAATCCCTTTTACATTTGAATTACCTGTAATTATTTCTGTTTCCAGACAATAGAAAGAAACCTCTGGCTGTAGACATCCTGTCTCTTTGCATTAACTAACTTTATAGCACAGTCGTAAACAATTTCAACTTATTTTCTTAGAGTTTTGCAAGTTAATTCTCTATGTTCCAGCTTCTTACTAACAAAACATACATTTGCATAGGCATACAGTTCATATACATTTCTGTTCTTTTCCAGTAGGGTACACTGTGGTTGCATTCTTGAATCACAGTACATAACATACAGTTTAACACACATTTCTGCATTAGCAGTTTAATACACACAACATATAGTTCTCTTACATTTGTAAGACAAGCCTATGGATCATATTAATATACACAAATTACATATGATTATTTACAAAATTCCAGATAGCTGAGCTGTCAGCCTCACAGCTTACATTACCACATCCACTGTTTTGGCACTTTTTTTACTGCAGTAATTGAGCGTTTCTGTGTTGAATATCTGAACTTTTTGACGTTTTTTACAGTCTGCAGTTAAAACTGTCTTTAGTTCCACTTTAGTGAGAGCAGAGGGGACCCAAGTCATTTTCTTGCCCGGGGTTGTGTAAAGGAGAGAAGTGTGTGCTGTTTTTGATTGGCCGCAGAGCATTGTTTTTGTTTATCATATCCCCACTGCTATTTAAGCATCACAGTTGCACAATGCTTGGCTCATAACCTACAAGCTTCCAGGGTGTTTGGCAACATCTGGCAACCACACTACTTGAAAAGAAGAATGTTGCTGGTTTCTGCTAGACTTTAGAAAAGTCAAGACTTACATTATCATATTCACTGTTTTAGCACTTGTTTTTGCATCGTTTCTGTCACAGCTGCATTGAGTGTTTCTGTGTTGAATATTTGAACTTTTTGATTTTTTACAGTTCTTAGTTACAACTGATGCTCTCCACGCACCAGCATCTATCAGTGATCTGTATCGGCACCGATATCTCACAGCTCAATTCCCCTTTGCAATATGTGTAGACTCTGAGCTCTCAGTGCAAGTTTCCCTTAAAATACTCTTACTGCCTAGACAGATTTTTTTTAACTACTAGATCATCTAGTTTGCACATAGCAGTGTTGCTCATTAAGCTCCTTCTGTTTCTGACATAATTCAATATTTAAAGTTCTCTCACTTCTCCCTAGCAGATCAGCATCCATGGATATGCACTTTCCAATTCTCTCTGTAACCGATCTGGTTGAGATGGGTATTCTGAGGCATTGCAGCAATTGCTTCATGTACAGTGACAACACGCTTACTCTTAATAAAATAAAAACAGTATGCAAAACGTGTAAATACACTAACACTGGAGGTAAAACTCTTTCATGCAAACAAAACTAATCCCACAGAGGTCGTCAGTGACACTTGCACCACACCTACTGCATAAAGTAAAGACCCTACACATAAAACTACTTATTCTGAGGCACTTACAGGTAAACTTCCTAAAACACTAAGATCTCCTGAACATCACAATCAAAAAAGGGTCCTCAGCCATCACGTAAACACTCTTAAAATAACACTGTATTCAAAGCCTTTACTACTAAGCCCTTAAGGCAAACCAGTACACAACCAGATGTCATGGTCTTTGGTGATTCTATAGTGAAGAACTCTGATGACTCCATCACCAGACTGAGTAAGGACAGAGTCACGGTTAGCTGCCTTTCTGGGGCTAGGATTTGTCAAGTCACAATGGCACTCAGATCATTGAACTAAAGGTACCAGTATTACTGTCATAGTCTATGTGTGTGTGCTAACAACCTGAGATGTACCTCCCTTGACTATATTCTTGAAGTCAGACATCATCAAGCTCGCTGATTGCATGTCTCAGGCAGGTATGAGCCTAGCACTGAGCTGCATACTACCTTCTACAAGGATAATACCGCATTATCAACAGAAATTTGACAAATGGCTTAACTTCTGGTGTCAGACTAAGGGGGTAAAATATTTAACGGCCTGGGAGAGCATGGTTGACAGACCATGCTGCTTTGCCAGGGATGGTCTGAACTTCTCCTTTCTAGGCTTTTGGGTATTGGCAAAGACCTTTTCCACCACCACAGTGCCTTTTTTTAAGCAATGCCAAGCTAATAAACCTCCCAACTTAACTGAACCTATGAAGGAATATCTAAAGGTGGTACTGCTCAATGCTAGAAGTCTTAAGAAACTACACTTTCTCCAAGCCTTCCTCTCCCTGGAGAGCGTAGACATCTGTGCAGTGATAGAGACATGGTTTAAAGTCGTACCCTGGCAGTGTAAGGTTATGCTTGTCACACCTTTAGACCAGCTACTGCACAGGGGGTAACTAAAGGTGGAGGAGTCTCAGTCTATATTAAAAACAACCTCACATCCAGATTAAGCTGTATGACCCAATGAAACTCATACATGTGCAAATCACCATACACAGGGTCACATACCATATCCTTGCAATCTACAAGGTCCCCTCCATGTCCCAGTAAACCCACATTACTATCGCATTGTACTGCAGTCCCTCACCGTTCAACCCAATATGATCTTCATAAGGGATCTCAACTACTCCGCTATAGATTAGGCGTCCTACACTACTTCTAATAAACAAGCTCAGCAGTTCCTAAACTTTGCTAATACCAATAACCTGGAACATTTGGTCCATTCTCCTATCAGGAGTACAAACATCCTTGACCTTGTACTCACAAACATGAAGAAATGATGTTCCTCATCAAATGTAATGCCCTCTCTCATCAGATCTGACCATAAGGCAGTATTGCTTGAAATAAATATTAAATCTGAGGACCCAGCGAAACCAAAAACCTAATCTCTCTCTACTAAGTGACACCTTGGCTAAATTCAAGCACCCCCCCCCCAAAAGCAAGTAAACGCCATAGCATATGCTAAGTTACGGACAAAATCCCTGTACAGCCATATTGATAGCTGTATAGAGTGAGCTGTGCCCAATTGTATTAAGAAAAAGACAAACTCAAAAGACAAGCCACCCTGGTGGAATCACAAAGTCAATCAGGTATACAAGAAAAGAAAAAAAATCTTGGCCGAGCATAGCAGGAACAACGCCCAACATACTAAAAACTCCCTGTACAATCTTAACAGGTAGCTGAGAGGGTTAATTAATACTTCAAACACTAAATTTGAAGAAAGAAATAGCTTCTCAGGCAAAGGACAACTACAATGCTTTCTACAGTTATGTCTGTAACCTCAAGGGGAATACACCCGTGAACCAGAGGCCATTGTGAACCCTTTGGCTGACAGGTTCAGCTCAGATTTCTCCCCCCACTGGCTCCCAATAGTCCAAAGGAAATGTTGCATATCATAATCCCCCCAACAATTACCAGGTAACATGTCTTCAAGGCACTTTCCAAGGCCAAAAATGCTGCAATGATGGGCCCCAGTAACATCCTAGGATGCTTACTAAATAGCATGAAATATGACCACGCTGGTCCACTTGAATCGCTTTTCAATTGGAGCAAACAGTCAGAGTTTGTGCCTAAGAAATGGAAGACAGATGCAGTAATCCTCCCACACAAAGCATCCATCTGGGTAATGACAGACCCATAAGCCTCATATGTGAAGCCATGGAAAGAATCATCATGGACATAATAAATGAGGATATAGGTAACGTGTAAATGCTGGACCCATCACAATTCATCTGATGAGGGTAAGAATCTGCACACAACTTACTTTAATCTGGCCAGTGCTTTTGATATAATGCCCTACTTAGGCATTATAAACAAGTTCACTAAATTAAGTATAATCCCTTTTAATTACCTGGTGGATAACAAAATAGCTCACTGATAGGACACAGGAGGTCAAAATAGGTGAGGCCACCTCCACCAAAACACCAGTCACTAGTGAGTTCCCCAGGGATCAGTACTGGGCCTGCTCCTTTTTGTCATCTATTTCTCAGAAGTAGAAGTGGGCCTATACTATTACATTGAAAGATCAGATCAAATGGCATTTCATCAGAGACTGCCGTTCACAGAACCTCCCTCTTGCGGGGGGGGGGGGGGTTGTGCTCCTTACACCCTCTCTAATGATATATACCAACTCAGAGACCGCACTAAAATGGAGAAAGGATAAATTTCCAAATCCTCACCATAATGCCATCTCAGTCAGAACAGTTTGGTTAACAGCATGTTGGAAAAAAATGCCATCCAAAATGCTGTTCGATGATCCATTTCTTAGAAGAATTAATAGGGACCCAGTAGAAGCAAATACTGAAGGTTTATGGCTGACTAAGTTTGCAGAAGATTGCAAGCTGCAGGTTATCATCAACTCACCCTGCAACACTAGCATTCTTCAAGAAGACCTATTTTTGACTAACAAATGGTGCCAAAGTCATGGTCTTAAACTCAATGCTAAGAAATGCATAATTGCACCCTTTGGGAAGTCAATCACTCCAGCTAATTACCCATGTTGATAACACAACCTAAGAGTCAACCCATTGGTCAGGGATCTGGGTATACACGTAGGCAGTAGCCATACCTTTGATCACCATATGGTCACAGTAGTGAGGAAATCAATATATGTTGCACAACTTAAGTCCAGGTCCAAAGAGGTTATTATCCCACTGGAATCTGCCCTTATCAGACCAATCACAGAGTACAATGCTCCTTTTTTTATGTACCTGACCAGGGATATGTAGCAACTAGAGCCACCTCAGAGGTTTCTTACAAAAAGAATACAAGGCATAACAAACCTGCCTTATGCAGAGTGTCTTAAAGTCCCTTCTCCTCTACTCAGTTTCCTATAGATTTTGGAGGGGTGATCTATGGCTGGCTTACAAGGCATCTGCAAACCCCACACTTATGAATTGGCTGCATATTTATAAGTCAAACAGTACCAGAAATGCAAGGTCCAGGAATTTTGTCTGCGACTTAAACATAAAATGCTGGACAGACAAATATATGTCCCAGAGACTGCCCCTCCAATGGGAAAGGCTTCCCATCCATGTGAAGCTGACTTCTTCTATTACCCAATTTAAGCACAACCTAGATCAGTCTATGGGGAATATGAAAATTTACACTGGGCCTGGCACCCATGTCCCTTACAGACACAGGTAGTTTATAAATGCTTGGCCCTCAATATCCTATTTGGATACAAGACGTCATTATTTTTTCAGGAAAACTTGGCTAGGCTATGAAAGGTCCCTGGGTCATTAGCCTTGTAACAATCTAGGAATCTATGAAACAAATAATACGATGTGCTATCTATATTAATGATTAACACAAACTGAAACTGTTGGTTAGCAAACTGCTGCTGTAATTGCCAGAAGAAACTTCTTAACACACTCTAATGAGAATAATCTGTAATGCATAGTTTCTGATTCAGTGAAAATTACTGCATCATGTGGTTCTCTCACTTGTCTAGAACAGCAAGTGAACATGAATGGTTTACCTTCATAAGTCCAACAGCCACATCCTCAAAACTGCTGCTGCAAACTGTGAATTCACAAAATCGCTAAAACCGAAGTTCCAAACAACAAAATCTTGCTCCCTTTTTGGCACATGGTAGCACTTGTTTCAGCTACAGAGTGATCGGAAATGTCGATTTTCAATTTTTTTTCTTTCAAACTTTAGGGAAGTCAGTGGGATGGAATTCGCGGAAACGGTTCGCTTATCTAAACATTCGAAGGATGTGCTTTCAACTATATGAAGGTAAACCAACATGAATGCAGACCTCTTTAAATGGAAGCATTAATAGTGCTGGAATGTGAGACTGCATATGGTGTTGATCATTTATCCATTTAAAGCAGATGTCAATGTATCACTGTCCAGCTCAAGTGGGTTTGACTTCACCTGTCATAGTATAAAAAAGGAATTTATTAATTACAGAAATTAGACAGCTGATTACAAATCCAGAATTAGACTTAACCTCATTGCACATATGAAAACCCTAAAGGGAATTAGCAAAATACATTCATCCATTGATCACACACTTTTATCCAATCTGTGGTTGTTCAGTAAACAAAACATTATAGGTGTTAGTATTATCACTACATTTGATCTGGATAAGCAGAAGGGAAATTATCTATTTATATATGTCTACTGTGTGCATACACAAGATTTAAGGGTATGTTATACATCATGCATTAAATGTTGCCCAAAATGGATTATAAACTTTTAAAATATCCAGAAAGATCATACTGCACATATCAAGATATGAGATGCTTACATAAGATAGCTTAAACGACTAGAAGGCTGAACTTGATTTGCTTTTTAATACTGAGCCTGTGCATAATAATGCTGAGCAGGAACTTTGCAGAAAAGGGTATTTAATCTATCCACAGTGGTTCCTATTATGCATTTTGAAAAACTGAGTGAGCAGGACATAAGGCAATTATTTTCTAGAAAATAATCAACGATGTTTCATAATTTAACCAATACTAAGTTTTACTGAAAGAAATGCAAAATTATAAAATGGTTCGTGTTTTGAAACCCGACAAAGACATCCATGTGGTTATGTACCATTTTTCATATTCTTAAAAAGTGATGGCATACTTACATGCTGGTTCATTTTTTAGCGTAGTATCTAAAAATTAGGTCAATACTTCATAGTATACGATTGCATTATTAAATGACATTTTTAATTAATATAATTTTATTAAGAAAACTTGGGACTATAACTTATCCCATCTGTATCTGGAATTCCTGAGGTCTATAAATAGGTGGTTGACCCACCTTTAAGACCATTTAGCAGCAGCAGGTGGCTCTAAGAGGGAGCACTCAGCCAAATATATTGATTTCCATTTCCAAACTATTTAACCCCAACCTCTCAAATAAACCTTCAAACCTCCCTATATACTCCTCAACCACTATCTCAGTAAGCTACTTCTCTCTCAAACCTGTCTCCACTGACTATATCAGAACTCTCTCTACTCTCAAAGCTCAAACCATGCTCTGTATCATCAGACAATATTCCTTATTTTCTCCAGATTGCTGCACACTCCCTTGCTATGCTTGTATCTATACTAATAAATCCCTCCATCTCCGAGTCTAAAGTTTCTTCTATCTGAAAACAGTTTTACACTCTTCTTATTCATAAAGGAGGTAACTCCACAGAAATATCTAATTTCAGACCTATTGCTATCCTCTCCCCTCTTTCCAAAATCCTTGAGAAATGTATACACAAACAAGTTATGCATTATCTCTTGCACGAAAAACTTCTCACTCCAACACAGCATGGCTTCAATCTCAAGCTTAGTACAACCCCAGCTCTACTATCATTTCTCAACACCTTAGCCCTTGCAAAAGATGATCACAGACTCATATCCTGTCTATTCCTTGACCGTTCTAAGGCTTCTGACATTGTCTCACACACTCTGCTACTTAGTAAACTTGTAGACCTAATCTTCTCCCATGATACAGTTGCATGGTTCTCTAGCTATCTCTCTGACAGGCTGCAGTCAGTACAATGGGGCTCAGCACTATCTTCCCCTTTCTCAGTAAGAAATGGTGTTCCCCAAGGTTCCATTCTTGGACCTCTACTCTTTAATATCTTCACCAACTCACTCCACTCCTCTTGTCTTCAATCTAACATTGCCCAATACGCTGATGACTCTATAGTCATCACTATTGCTAATCCCCCCTTAGAACTCCTAACAAATACCCACACATCTTTCAACTCAGTAGAGACATGGCTCACTAACAATCAGCTCATCTTCAACCATAAAAAAAACAAAATTACTACTCTTTCTAACTAAATCTGCAAAAGTACAGTTTTGTACCTACCATAAATGTAGATGTTCGAGGATTCCATTGCTGCAGTCCTGACTATTGGGGTATAGTCCGCGTCCCAGTCGGCCCGAATACCAGAGTATAAGGCTGACGTCGGTCAGGGCGCATTAGACTGACGTCAGTACGTCAGGGTACTAATGCGCATGACCGACGTCATATCCTCAGTCTTTTCTTGCCCCAGATGTCAGAAGACCCAAAAAGACAAGTCCCAAAACAACCTGCACCAAAAACATGTACAATATATATACAACAATATATACAAAAATGTAAGCATGTCAACTCACCTACACAACCACCCCTAAATACAGAGGGGAAGGAGGGAGGGTAAATTGGACTGCAGCAATGGAATCCTCGAACATCTACATTTATGGTAGGTACAAAACTGTACTATGTTCTTCGTCTTCCATTGCTGCAGTCCTGACTATTGGGTAGAATCCCAAAGCAGAGGAAGGGAGGCTGGCAAATTATAAAGTAGTAGGAGCTGACAACATGCCCTGTAAAACAGCTGTGGCAAAACCAGCCCTAGTCTTAGAGTAGATAGGAAGGTGATAATGCCTAGAGAAAGTATGCACTGAACTCCAAGTAGCTGCTTCCAGAATATCCTTAGTTGCCACCCCTTAGAAATGCTGTTGAAGTGGCAGTAGCCCTAGTGGAATGAGGCCTAATCCCAGCTGGAATCTCTTTGCCATGATGGGAATAACAAAATGCAATGCAAAAGCCAATCCACCTAGAAATAGTTTGTTTTGACACAGGCTTGCCCTGTGAACTCAAAGCAAAGAAACAAGTAACTGCTGAGACTGCCTAAAATTCTTAGTCCTGCTCAGATAATAACGCAATTGCCTGTGTACATCTAAAGTGTGCAAAATCTTTTCCCCTTTATTTTGAGGATCTGCAAAAACGTAGGCAAATGAATAGTTTGGTTTAAAGCCACACTAGAAACCACCTTAGGCATAAAGGAAGGATTAGTACGTAATGATACCCTGTCCTTATGGAAAATCAAAAAGGGCTCTACTGCCATAAGGGCCTGCAACTCAGACACCCTTCTTGCAGAAGTAATAGCCAACAGAAAAGCAGTCTTCCATGACAAGTATTTCAATTCAGCAGTAGCTGCAGGCTCAAAAGGTTGTAGAGTAAGTTTTTCCAACACAAAATTGAGATCCCAAGCAGGAGTAGGAGCTCTGGGGTCTTATATTCTTTGCCCCTCTAAGAAACTGCTTGAACAAAGGATGTGAAAACAAAGGTGGGTCACAATCATAGTGAGCTGAAATTGCTGCAGCATGAATCTTTATGGAATAGAAGGACAAACCTTTGTCCAATAATTCAGTAAGGTATTGAAGAGCCACACTCAAATTAGGCTCTGAAATCTCCAAATTCTTTGCTGTACTCCAAAATAAAAATCTCTTCCATTTGTCTGCGTACACTCTCCTAGTACTAGGCCTCCTAGCTTCCATAATCACATTTAAAACTTGTTGAGGAAGTTGAGGCCTGCTGTGTTTCAACACAGAATATGCCAGGCTGTTAGATGAAGAGAGTGAAGCTTGACATTGAGCAGACGACCGTCCTGCTGAGATAACAGATGAGGAATCAGAGGCAAAGGCCATGGAGGCTTCTTTACCAGACTCCGTAGAAGTGGGTACCAGTGTTGCCGAGGCCAATCTGGAGCTATCAAAATCATCCTTGGCCTGTCTTGTCTGACCTTTAAAAGTACCTTTGGAAGAAGCGGTAAAGGTGGAAAGGCATACACATGAAGGTTTTTCCAACTGAAAGACAGAGCATCCACTTTCCAAGCTGTGTGATGAAACCCCTTTGTGCAATACTGTGGCAGCTGGTGGTTTAGTGGAGAAGCGAACAGATCTATGTCTGGAGTTCCCCATGACACTGTCAATTTCTGAAATACATGAAGATCCAGTTTCCACTCGTGGGGATCCATGATTTGTCTGCTTAACACATCTGCTAAGGAGTTCTGTGCTCCTGGCAGAAACCTTGCCTGAAGAGTTAGTTGCAAGCGCAGTCTCCCATAAAATCATTGCTTGCCTGCAGAGAGGATAAGAATGTGTTCCCCTTGCTTGTTGATGTACCACATGACAGTTGTGTTGTCTGTTAGAATCAACACCTGCCCTGGAAGAAGTAACTCCTTGAAAGCCATCAATGCAAACTGGACTGCTAACATCTCCTTCATGTTGATATGTAGATGCTGTAGTCTGGCAGGCCACTTGTCTTGTATCCACTTTCCATTTAGGTGAGCTCCCCAAGCAATGTCCGAGGCATCTGTCGTTAGAATCTGACTTGCCTCTGGCCGGGTCACAGAGAGTCCCTTGTTTAGGTGACATTCCTGAGCCCACCACAAAAATTCCTTTTGAATGCAAGGTATTATTTGAATGACAGTGTCCAAATCCTGGCAGTGCTGTGTCCATACATTCTTGAGATACCATTGCAGCTTCCTCATATGCAGTTTGGCATTGGGAAGCACCAGAATACAAGATGCCATGAACCCTAATGCTTGAAGGACTGTCCTTGCAGTCAGCACGGACTGATGAGATAGTTGATGGAAGTATAGTGACAGACTCTTTTGTTTGTCCGGGGTTAAAAGGCCATCTGGGCTGCTGTATTCAGTCTTACACCCAGAAAGCACATGTCTTGAGAGGGTACTAGACTGGACTTTATTTCGCTCACAGAATACCCTAGGCATCTTAGCACTGCTATAACATATTCCAGATGCTGTAGAAGGTCTTCCTTTCTTGAGCCAGAATCAGGCAGTCGTCCAAGTAAGGATAGATTTGAATTCCTTGAAGCCTGAAGTAAGCTATCACTGGAGCCAGAACCTTTGTGAATACTCTGGGCAGTAGATAAGCCAAAGGGCAATGCAGAGAACTGATAATGAGAATTTCCAGCTCGAAACCGTAGAAACTTTCTGCAACTTAGCCTTATAGGCACATGAAGGTAAGCTTCCTTGAGATCTAAAGTTACCATCCAGTGATCTTTGCCCAGCAGAGGTAAAAGCTGTTGTAACGTCAACATCTTGAACTTAGGAATGTCCAAAAACGTGTTGAGGAGAGATAGATCCAAAATTGGTCTCCACGTGTTCCCCTTCTTTGGTACAAGGAACAGGCGAGAATAGAATCCTAGGCCCCTTTCTGACACAGGGACTGGCTGAATGGCCCCTATGTGAAGTAACTGTAAAACTTGCTTGTGAGCCTCTTTTCTTTGCAGAGGAGGAACATCTGGCATGCCTTTGAAAGGAGGCATTGTATGGAAATAAAATCTGTAACCGTGGTGAATGATATCCAACACCCATTTGTCTTGAGTAATTAAATCCCAATTTTCTTTGAAAAGAGACAGTCTTCCGCGCAAAGGAGCTGCCAGACGAGAATCTGCTGGCAGCTGAAAAGACAGGTCATTGGGTCTGTTTACGAAAGGACTGACCCCTACCCTCACCAGAAGTCTGAGCAGGTGAACTCCCTGTTCTAGGCCTAAAAGAACTTTGAGCCCTGCCCCTACCACGCCTAGACCTACCCCTAGACTGAGAATCATAAGCAGGGTATGTCCACCCCTTAGCAGGCCAATTTCTACTAAACTTCGGTGGCTGCACCTGCAAAAATCTTTAACAGTTTGCATAGACTTAGCTTTGTCCTCCATTTTCTTTAAAACAGCTTCCACAGGCGAACCAAACAACACATCAGACTGTAAAGGAGCATCCAAAATCCTTGTCTTAACATGCTCAGCTAAATTCTGATCCTTCAACCAGGCGTGCCTGAAGAACAGAGCTGGTAGCAGCCACCCTCGAGGAGGCCTGTACAGCATCAAAACCACATTGCAAAGAATGCTTACCCACTTGTTCGGACACATGAACCAAATCCAGCAACTCTTTACACTCAATACCTTCCGCCAAAGCATCCACCTTAGATTTCAATTGTGAAAGAAGGTAATTCTGATATTTTAACATGTGAAACTGACAATTCAAAGCTCTCATGGCTAGAGTGGAAGAAGTATACACTTTCTTTCCCCACCTATCCAAAGCCCTTGCCTCTTTATCAGTGGGGACAGGATTTTTAACCACAGAAGCTTTTACACCCTTAGGCCCCTGGGAAATAGTTTCTGGGTCCGCCCTAGGACTCTTAAATAAATATTTATGAGCTTCAGGCACCCTATAATACCTATCAGGTTTAACAGGAGCAGGAGGCAAAGAGTCAGGGTTCAGGGAAGCCTCTGCAAAACATCTTCCACCACATTCAACACAGGAGGAATAGCTAAAGGCCTATGCTGGGGTAAAAACAAGAACTCCCTAAGCCTTTTCCTGGAGTCAGAGTAATCCTGGCCTTCCCATTTAAAGTGCTCCCTCATAGAATGCAAGGTCTCTGAAAATGAAAAATCCTCAGGTGGAGACGCTGTAGGAGTGGAATCATCCACATCAGAATCAGAATAGGTAGGATACTCCTGCAAATCTTCCACAGAAGATTCTGAAGCCTCAGAACACTGTTCAAAACTCTCAAACTCCGGTTCCACCCTAGGCCTCTTATCAGGCGGGGCATAGAACCCCTAATCATAGTAATCAAATCTTCTGCCATCTTAAGCATATGTTTCTTAGGCACAGAACCTGAAATGGTAGGAGAAGCTCCCACTGAAGCTGAAGGAGGCCTACCCTCATAGAAGTTTTGGCAACAGAAGGAGAGGCCCTAACTACCTTGGGAAGAGAGGGAAGAACAGTCACTTGAGAAGCCCCTCAGCCTGGCCTACCTCCTGTGAAGGCACATCCTGTAAGAGTATAGTTTCTGCCTGGGACTCCATGGAAACTCCTGGCAAAACCTCCAGCTCCACTGAGCCTTCCAAAGAACCGACGTCCGGGACTGCCGGTTCCTCAACCCTAGGCTTCACTGTTTTATCCTTGCGCTTCTTGGAAGCGGGCCGGAGCATCCGACGGCATTTTATAATTGCAACGCTTCCCAAACACTAACCTGGCACAGTCTAACCTCCTCTTAATAGTGCGTTTGTTAAACCTAGCACAAGAGCGGCAACCAACAACGTCGTGCTCAGGCCCTAAACAAGGTATACACAAGGTATGATAATCCCTATGAGGTATCTGTTTCCCACAAGAAATACAGTTATTCACTTTTTCTGACATCCGTAAAATACTGAGGCAAGAAAAAACCAAAATGTTCCAACGGGGTACTTAGCCAACTCTGTATCGGTCTGAAACTCCGGTTTCGGAAATATTTCAGTACGCCAACCTGCACTCGCAAAACTGCTTCTGCATCGGACCATGCGGCAAAAAAGACTGAGGATATGACGTCGGTCATGCGCATTAGTACCCTGACGTACTGACGTCAGTCTAATGCGCCCTGACCGACGTCAGCCTTATACTCTGGTATTCGGGCCGACTGGGACGCGGACTATACCCCAATAGTCAGGACTGCAGCAATGGAAGACGAAGAACATCCACATTACATTTTCCTTCTCCATAAGGTCCCTAAACAATACTCCTACAGAAGTCGAAACCAGTACAAAACTCCTTGGCATTACCACTGACGACCAACTAGAATTCGATCTTCACATTAACAAGTGTATCAAAAAAACCCACCAAAAGCTAGGACTACTGTACAGAACAACAAATTCCTAACTACTGAAGCTAGGACTTCTCTTATCCATGCCTACCTTCTACCACGCTTAACCTATTGTTCCCAAATACTCACAAATCTGAACTCCGACCTACTTACCAAATTAGAATCAATCACAAAATAGCTAGATTTGCAGCTCAACAAACATATAAATCTCACCAATGTCTCTCCCTAAAATACCTGAACTACCTCATCTGTTCCTACAATCTCAACTCCAACTCATACACTCCATCCTGATTTCTGCCCAAGTCTATCTTCTCTCATCTCTCGCTACTCCCCTACCAGACTTCTCTGAAGCTCAACCAAAGACCTACTAAAAATCCATAAACCCAAATCCAACACAAGGTGCAACTTATATAGCTACCATTCCTATACTGCATAGAACAAACTCCCACTAGAAATAAGGACTGTGACTCACCCCAAACAATTTAAGCTAGCAACCGAAGACCACTTTAAAAAACACTGGTCCTGCCATTGCACTCACCTTCACTGATTATTACCTAGCTTTATAGTACAGTCAAACTAACTTACTAAAACTTAACATTACCTACTTCATCCTGTATTTCCTATGCAACTTCCAAAGCTTCTTCTATACTCTGCTCCCTGACATTCGTATGTAACCTTTTAAGTATCTGCTACTCTGCATACAAAACCTTATATTTACTCGACTCTCTTATTAAACCAAAACATACAACTTATTCTACTTTTTTTTAACATTCTTCTTTTTGTTTATAGTACTGTTTTATCTGTCAACAATATACATGTATGTAGCTTACGTATTTTAACTACCAAAATTCTCTATTGCTATTTTTATTGAAGAAGGAGTGAAATGTTTTAAGGATTAAAGACATTTTTTCTGAAAGAGTGCGTTTACTTTTTATAACGTAGCTTGCTTAAAGGAAGGGGAGTTACTTAATACTAATAGCTTTGGAAGCAAAGCTACCTATTCTGGAACAAAAATCACAAAAAACGCTGGTGTCAAATCTACGAGGAAAAGGGGGTGGAGTGCCTGGATTTAATGCTGAAAACAAAATAATATATACAAGAAGGTATATCACTAATTTTTAATATAGAATGTCTATTAATAAGGGTTAGTAGCATTCTAAGTAAAGGAGATGACAAAAACCCAGAAGTGGGCAAAAATATCAAACTGTTTACTAAGTAGAAGGCAAAAAAGAAAAAGGCTCACAGTTATGAGTAACAAGAAATGGGGAAAAATATATCAAAAGACTATGAAAGTATGCGGTAAGCCAAGAAAATAGCCACTGAAATTCTGAACCAGTGCAGTTTCATTGATGGGTATCAGTAAAAATGTGTCTGTTGTTTAAAAAAAAAAAAAAAAAAGATTAAAATCAGCAATAAGAACATGTAGTAAATAGGAAAGTCTGAGCAAGTACAAACTGAAAAAATACTGAAATTGTCAGGCAAGGATGAAAACAAAAAGCAACGAATACAAAAAAAATCAACACACTGTGGGGAAAAAACAGTTGGAGAGGTTATAGGAAAATGAAAGAGAGAGAGTGATGAAATTAATAGTAACAAAATAATAACATTAAAAAATAAAAAAGCTACCACTGCCAGCAGTAACTACGAAGGCTGAGGCTAAAACTCAAAACCAATAATTAAATAAGAAAATACTGAAATACTTTTAATTAAAAAAAATAAGCACTTTCGCCCAAATACAAAAATGGGCTTCAGAGTAAAAAAACATTACACACTAAAGTATTTGGTTTAAGGTAGGCACTAGGCTATCGGCCTAAGTAAGCCTAGCCAACAAAGTTCCCTGGCTTAAGCCAACCCAAGAAAGTTAATTTCCTGTGCCCCTGTCGAGCAGAGCCACAGAAGTGATCCCCAAAAATTTGTCATGTGACTTACTATACAATTAAGCATTAAAAGACATAATACCATCTACCAAAATACAACAATACATTCATTTTTCACTATGAATCAAGTAACTAAAAACCATATACAGAAGCAAAAAATATATACGACATAAAACATAACATTAAACAAAACCATAAAACAACTTATGTTGAGCTGTGATGGCTTAAATATGTCACCCCAAACCACATTGTCTATATAATTTGTGATCTAAGTTTTAAAACATTAGCAACAGAACAAGCGTCATTAATCCCTGGATGTTGCATGGCATTTAGCCTTAGTTGCCGGACTAACTCTATGTTCTAATATATTTTTAAAATCACCACCTCGATAATTCAATTCTACTTTATCAATAATAAAAAAAACAAAAACTTTTTAAAATTACTACATGTTGTAGAATAAGTGTACAATGCATTACTTTCTTGTTCTTAATGTCCCTCACATGTTTGGCCATATGATGTTTAAGCTTTCTTGTAGTCTTCCCTACATAAAATGTATGACAAGAAATACAAAAAGCCACATATTCTATCATTTCGGTGTTACAACTACACCTACCTGGACTTTGAATAGTTTTATCATATAATGAAACAGCAACATAAAAGGTCCATCATTAATATACTTACACCACCTACAAAATCCACATTTATTAATTTTCGATTTCAGTCTATTAATGTTCAACCCAGGACCAGACTCAAACCAATTCTTCATATTCTTAGTCATACTATATGTCATCATATGTTTATTACCTAGTTTAGCTTTCAACTCCTGGGTAAAAAGCTAAACTAGGTAATAAACATCATTCCGCTAACTTGCTGAGAAAAAGGAGTGTGTTTATTCCACCTACACACCAAGTTGTGGATTTGTTTGAGCATTTATATGAAGGGGATTTTAGACATGTATTGAAAACCCATAGTGGGTTTAAAGATAATTTAACATCAGAAGAATGTGTGTGCTTGCATCAGTTAGTTTCAAATAAGGAATACAGTATAATGAAGCCTGATAAAGGAGGTGGTATTGTGGTAATGACGCATATAGATTGTGTGTGTAACATGTATGAGATTCTAAATATTAATACATATACCAGAGTCTCAAGAAATGAAATTAACATTGCCTACGCCAAAATAGATCGGTGGCTATTAGATGCACTGTTCCAAGGGGAAATTGATAAAGACGAGTATGATTTTTTATTAGCTGAAACATCAGTTATACCTTCTATCTTTGGAATCCCTATAAGGTACATAAAAACTTAGTTAACCCCCCTTTTAGACCTATTGTTGCAGCAATAAGGACTGAAACAGAAACTTTGGCAGCCTTTATAGACCACTATTGTAAGCACATATTGAAACTGAATTCACATATATTAAGGAACTCTTGGCATTGTTTAGATTTGTTAAAAAAAAACCACCAATTATAAGGATGATTGTATTTATGTGACAACTGATGTCATAAATTTGTTTAAAGTAATTCCCCATGATATAGGCTTGGAATTTTTTCATGATGCCTTGACTAAAAGTAATGTATTGACTAACAGTAAAATTAAAACATTAGTGATTTTGGTGGAATTGTTCCATAAGTTCTTGTTTTTGAAGGAGAGTTGTACCGACAGGTGGCAGGGGTTACAATGGGTGCTAAATATGCCCCGATATATGCCAATTTAGTTTTGGCAGAATGGAAAAAGCTCCATGTTTTTACTTCTTCATACATGTCGAAGATTCTCATGTATGTTAGATTTTTGGATGATATTTTAATTTTATGGAAGAGGAATATACAGGACGTTTGAGTTTCTTCAATTTTTAAATAGCACCACAACATTTTTAAGATTCACTAGTAAGGTTCAAACTGAAGACCTTGACTTTTTGGATATTTTTATATATAAAGATAAGGAAAACAGATGACTTTGTTCAAATATTTTTTGGAAGGAAACATACTCAAATGCCTTGTTGCATTATGATAGCTGCTATCCCTCTTATCAAAAAAAAAATTGTCTTAAAGGCCAGATGGTAAGCCTATCTAGATTGGTTAGTGACAATACAATGTTTGGAAGAGAATAAGGAATATTAGTTGGGATGTTCAAGGATACAGAATACCCAACAGCTTTATTAACTAAAGTTAGAAAGGAAATTTTGAAGTTTAGGTCTTCAAGATGTGCCCCCATTTTAAAAGCTGGGTTACCAACAAGTATGAGTAATACAATGGATACTTGTATACACAACCAAAAAAGGAAAGTAGCTATGATATTGCAATTTAGGTTTATAGGTTAGTACTAGGCTAACTGTCTTTGTGAGCCATTTTAAGCCTAGCCATTTACCCCATCTGAGAGTCAAACCCTGGACCTTGTGTTGTTAAGGTGAACACCTTAACCATTATGCCAAGCTCCCACTCCACAGTTAGTATTTTAAATACACATTGGAATGTGCTTTTCCCCCAAGAGTTGAAAACTAAACTAGGTAATAAACATATGGTGACATGTAGTAGGGGTAAGAATTTGAAGAATTGGTTTGAGTCTGGTCCTGGGTTGAACATTAATAGACTGAAAACAAAAATGAATAAATGTGTATTTTGTAGATGGTGTAAGTATATTAATGATGGACCTTATGTTGCTATTTCAGACTATGATAAAACTATCCAATGTCCAAGTAGGTGTCATTGTAACACTGAAATGGTAGTATATGTGGCTTCTTGTATTTCTTGTCTGGAAGTTTATGTAGGGTAGACTAAAGTAATGCATTGTACAGACATTATTCAACAAGTAGTAATTTTAAAAAGTTTTTGCTTTTTATTATTGATAAAGCGGAAATTAATTATTGAGGTGGTGATTTTAAATATATATTAGAATGTAGAGAGTCAATGTGGCAACTAAGGCTAAATGCCATGCAACATCCAGGCATTAATGAGGCTTGTTCTATTGCCAGTGTTTTAAAACTTAGATCACAAATGATACAGACAACATGGTTTGGGGTGACATATTTAAGCCATCACAGCTTAACATAAGTTATTCTACGGTTTGTTTAACATTTTTTATGTCATATATATTTCTTGCTAATGTATATGTTTTTTAGTTATTTGATTCATAGTGAAAAATGAATGTATTGTGGTAGATGGTACTATGTCTTTAAATGCTTAATTGTATAGTAAGTTACATGAATGATTTTTACTATATAAGGACTTTAATGTGCAATTTGCTTTTTACTCTGATGAAGCCCATTTTTGTATTTTGGCAAAAGTGCTTAGTTTCATTAAAAGTATTTCAGTATTTTCTTATTTACTTATTGTGTTTGAGTTTTAGCCTCAGCCTCCATAGTTACTGCTGGCAGTGGCAGTTTTTTATTTTTCATTGTTATTATCGTGTTACGACCAGTTTGTTGTGTTCGTGTGGTTCTGAGTGATGAAATTAAGTCAGTGGAGAAAAAATTACAAATAATTTCAGTAAACTTGACAGGAGTGTGGAATACAGAATTAACCTTTACAATGAGACCTCCCATCAGAAGAAACATACATTCAGTTATAAGCAGTGATGACTACTGACCAACTATTATGACCACAATTAAGAATGTGGCTAAAATTAGAAATTTTATAAGACAGTAAAATAAACTAAATGTAACAAAATCAGTCACTAAAATCCTCCCATGCTTCTACTCTTGAGCAATAGGCAGACACTCCTTCACTCTATCTATCCAATTAGACGCACTTACTGTTATCCTGTTTCTTCCTCCTAGACCTATAACATGCACATGCTTCACCTATCATTTCTTACTACACCCATGTTACTATCTCACCTCACTACTTATCACCACAACACATTCCAAACACCCACTTTCATCACACCACAAACCCACCTTACCATACTATGTACACATCTCACCACCAGTCCTACACTTGTCAATATTACTAGCCTCCAATATTTTCCATTTAAATTAATACCTACTAAAGATAGTCACTATAATCCTCAGTTATTCATCAATGAACTTATCAAATGATTGAAACTACTTACCAACATTGCCCCTAAGCTACGGCTTGCTGGTGACATCCACCCAAACCCTGGATCACTCCCAGATAACACCAACCCATCTAATCACTCTAGTCTCAACATCCCCACAAATCCAATCCTAAACAGAAAAAAATCAGACATATTAAAAGTATAGCCAATAAATTGGACAGCCTCCGTGCCACTCTAGCTAAATACTCCCCAAACATAGTCATAATGACACTAGTCATTGGTGACTCCATAGTCAGACACACTGACGTCCCGCTCACCAGACTGAGTAAGGAGAAGGTCACAGTAAGCTGCCTGTCGGGCGCTAGAATCCGCCACATAACGCAAGCACTCAGGTCTCTCAACAGCAGGTACAAATACGACTCAGTCATTGTCCACGCTGGTGTAAACGACCTGAGACGTACCTCCTTGGATTACATGAAAAGAGACATTGAGGAGCTCTCTGATTATGTAGACCAGGCAGGTATGACCCTGACCTTGAGCAGTATCCTACCTTCACCAAGAATGATGCCACAATACAGAGATAAGATGATCAGCTTTAACAATTGGCTTAAACTCTGGTGTCATTCAAAGGGGATCCAATGTCTGTCTGCCTGGGATGACATGCTGGACAAGCCACGCTGCAGGGACGGCTTGCACCTGTCACCCTGGGATTCGGATATTGGCAAAGGCTCTTGCCACCCCATAGTGCCTTTTTAGGCAAGGCTCAAATTCTAAACCTACCACCCTAGAACACAAAAAGGAAAAAAAACTAAGGGTAATGCTGCTCAATGCCAGAAGTCTAAATCTCAAAATGCACGACTCGAGGCCCTTCTCAGTATGGAGAACATCGATGTCTGTGCAGTGACAGAAACCTGGTTCAAGGCTCCTGAGAGCACCCCAGCACTATCAGGTTTTACCTCTTATCATGCGTTCCGGCCCCAAAATCCGGACAATACCAAGAAAGGAGGTATCCATATTCATCAAGGACACCCACACCTCAAGACTGGTGGCAACGCACGATGCATCGGAGACCATCCAGGTGCAATTAACCATAGGCAAGACTGCTCTGCAAATTGTAGCATGTTACAGGCCACCCTCACAAACTCAGGAACCTCACATGGCCTTCCTGAAAACACTAGAGGGGATAAATGTATCACCAAACACCATCATACTAGGTGACTTTAATTACCCTAATATAGACTGGGAACACTACTCAAGCCCAAACACCCTAGCCCAAAAGTTCCTGGAATTCATAAACTCAAATGCCATGGAACAACTAGTCACCATCCCCACAAGAGGAGAAAACATACTTGATCTCATCATCACGAACATGGGAGCACAATGTTCAACACCGAAGTATACCCCTCACTGGTGAGATCAGATCACAAACTAATCTCGCTGGAGGTCCTCATCCCACCCCACCTGAAATAAAAAGACCACAGTAAAGAACTTCTCGGCCGACTTCACACTTCTAAAGACTAGTGTGGTCTCCTTTAAGGCCCCCGAGCCGGCGGGAAAACAGTACTCAAGCCGCTGAATCACTTACAAATGCCTTCTACCAGCACCTGCAGGACTGCATGGATAAGGCAATCCCAAGCAAAACAAAGACTCTTTGTACCAAAGGCAAGCGTCCAGTCTGGTGGACCCCAGCCATAAACAAACTCTACAACAAAAGGAGGAAGCTACTACAAGATAGAGCAAAATCCTTAAAAGGTAAGACACCCTTGATCACTATAAGTAAAAAACTAAGAGCTCTCATAAAATCATCCAAAGCAAATTTCGAGAGAAAAATAGCTAAAGACTCAAAAGACAATCATAAGGCCTTCTTTAGCTATAGTTAGAAACCTGGGAGGAAACTCCCAGATATGCTCAGAACTAGTTCAAAATGATGTGAAGATTACTGATCCTACAGACATGGCCAACATACTGGCTGACAGGTTCAGTGCAAACTTCTCCCCTCCCCAAAAGGAGAGATATCTATACCAAGCGATTGCTGACTACCAGACCTCTCCATTGCCCAAGTGAGCACTGCTCTCTTCAAAGCAAAACACAGCATCCATGGGACCTGATGGTGTCCCCGGCTGTGTGCTCCACGAACTCAATGAGGAATTAAACCCACAGCTAGGACAGCTGTTTAATCATAGTCTTACCTCTGGATACGTACCCAGCAGTGGCGCACTGCAACTGTGGTCCCACTTCACAAAGGCGGTGCTTCCACCGACCCTGGAAATTACCGGCCCATTAGCTTGACAAGCCTTATCTGCAAAGCCATGGAGAGGATCATAATGGACCTCATAAATAAAGACATAGGGAATTTGCAGACTTTGGATCCATCCCAGTTTGGCTTTGTCAAAGGCAGATCATGCCTTCTAAACTTGGTTGACTTTTTGAAACAGTCACCAAAGCCATTGATGAGGAAAGGCAGTCCATACAGCCTACCTCGATCTGGCGAAGGCCTTGATACAATACCCCACTCGGGTATCATTGAAAAACTCATCAGCTTAAATGTTAACCCATATATCACAAGATGGGTTGCAAACTGGCTGAGTGACAGAACCCACAGGGTCAGAGTTGCTGGCGCCATGTCAGACTCAAAGCCTGTCACAAGTGGTGTACCACAGGGCTCAGTCCTGGGCCCACTCTTGTTTGGCATCTACTTTTCTGAAGTACAAGCAAACACAGGAGGGTTATGGCTGACAAAGTTTGCAGATGACTGCAAACTGGGCGCCATAGTAGAAAACACATCTGACACAGATATCCTTCAGAAGGGTCTCACAGAAATGGATAACTGGTGCCAGAGCCATGGCCTAAAGTTAAATGCCAAAAAATGCATAGTCATACCCTTCGGGAAAAACAAGGTTACCCCTAGCTACCAAATAGGTGGCAATCCACTGAGCACAGAAGTTATCAGGGACCTGGGGACCCAGGTTGATAGTAGTCTGTCATTCGACACCCATGTAGCTAAAGTAGTTAGGAAGACCTTCTACATTGCCCACCTTATCATGAAGGGATTCTCATCTAGATGAAGGGAGGTCATAGTCTCCCTATACTCATCACTCATCAGACCAATGATTGAGTACAATGCCCCATTCGGAATGTATCTGACTCGACACTTGCAGCAGCTGGAGAGGCCACAAAAGTTCCTCACCAAAAGGATAAAGGGTCTCAAACATCTGTCCTATGCTGCCTGACTGAAAGAACTCCAGCTCTATTCAGTCGCTTACCGCTTGCTCAGAGGTGACCTTTGCCTAACGTACAAGGCCATGTCAAACCCAGATTTGATGAATATGCTTCACCTCAAAAAATCTAGATCCGTCAGAGCCACAAGGGCGGGAGACTTAAACCTCGACACGGCTATTAATAGGGCGTGCTGGAGGGATAGATTCATCACCCAAAGACTCCCTATGCTGTGGAATAAAATCCCGGTATATGTGAGGCAGAGCACCTCGCTGGCCTTGTTCAAGAGAAATCTTGACCAATGGATGGGAGATCGCAGATATACCCCAGGGATTACCTCAGTGTCACTGCTCGACAGAGGCACAGCAAAATAATGGGTATAGTTCCCCATACTAAAGGGGTGGCGTAAGCCACAAAACTATGGGCTAGGCTTGTAAATGCCCTCGGGCAGATAGCCTAGTATGAACCTATGAACCTATGAACCTATAATCACTGAAACATGGTTAAAACAAAGTACAAACGATAATTAAATACTACCCCCAAGTTACTCCATACTACGGGTGGATAGACTCAACTAAAGAGAAGGTGGAGTTGCTGTCCTCTTTAAAGACCATCTCACCTTAACCTTCCTTGAATGCAAAACCCCACAACTGGACAGTGCAGAAATCATCTATACCACACTAACCATAAATTCAAGAAAAACACTTAATTGGCTGCTATATCCCACCTGGAAATAATGTCCCAGTTACAGAATGTCTATTGCACTGGGCAAGTAGTACCCTTAGTCAGGAGACATTCATACTGGGTGATTTTAATTTGGACTGGTTTGCATGTGATACAGATCACCCCATCCATCACATAAACTTGCATAGTTTTAAACAAACTATTCAAGAACCTACCTGAACAGATAAAGCTAGTAAAAAAAAAAAACAATCCACCTTGGACTGGATATTATTAAATAACTACTCTCACTCATTCCAGTCAGGTTGCCTTCCTGATGGTCTGAGCGACCACCTACCCACATTTCTTATATGACAACATATATTCCCACCAAAACCTACTATGTTTAAACAACTCAGAAAAAAACATAACTTTAATCTTGGCAACTTCCTAGCTGATATACAGAGGTGCAATTGGACTCCACTCAAATACCTTACATACATGCAAATGTTTCAAGCACGGGCATTAAAGCCCTTCTAGCTTGCCAATATGTCAAAACACTTGTTCCCATAATAAATGTCCAGATTATAACATCCATGGATGCCCTTAGTACATTTCCGCTGTACTCTTTCCAGTTTATTCATGCTTGTTTTCCTATAAGGTTTCCATATTGTTATTCCATAATCAAGTTTGGATCTAATGTAACTAACAAACAATGACTTCATTATGTTTGATTTCCTAGACTTTATAAATCTTTTTATACAACCTATACTTCTATAACTATCATTAGCCAATTGGTTGATATGATTAGAAAAACTCATAGCTGAATCTACCCATATACCCAGGTCCTTAAATGAGTCTACAGTTTCAATCACTGTGTGATGTATTAAATATTCACCTTACAGTTTATGTATCCCAAATCTCACATGCTTAGTTTTTGATGTATTTATCAACATATTATTCTCCTGTTCCCAAATGGTCAATTTAGTCAAATTATTTTGCAGACATGCCTTATTTGTAACACTTTTAATCAGTTTACCCAATTTCAGGTCGTCAGCATACAGACTGTAGAACACCTCAGATGAAAATGTAAGGTCTGAAAGATACAATCTAATCAAGTAAGGGCCTAGTACAGAACCCTGTGGAACACATTGACTGTAACCAAGGTGTTCACCTGTCCAGTTGTGTGTGATACTCGCCATGTCCTATTTGTAAGCCATGCAGCTATCCATCTTATCAACAGTACATCAATACCTAGTTGTACTAATTTATTGATCAGTGTTTTGTGCATGACCCTGTCAAATGCTGAAGTTAAATCTATATAAATCACATCACAGCACAATTTTACATTCATAGCTGTTACTATATTGTTACTATATTGTTATAGAACATCATGCTACAAGTGGTGATAGATCTATTTTCAACATATGCATGCTGATATATGGTTTCAAGTCCCAACCTATCCAGTTCTGACAATAACCTATCCAGTATTACTTTCTCCATTATTTTTCCACAACATGAAAGTAGACTTAAGGGTCTGTATGATTCTGGGTTTGTCCTACTCCCCTTTCCCTTAAAGACAGGTTTAATAAGTGCATGTCTCCAATCTTGAGGAATCTTCACCATATTTATATAACCTAGTGAATAACAGATGTAATGGCAGTGTTAGTTCTTGCTTAAGTGTTCTCAGGTCATTGTTACTTATTCCGTCTCCTCCCTGCACTTTGTTTGGATCCAGTTTGCACAGTTCTTTTTCAATATAATCTAATTTGATTCCAGTATCTAGGGTTACCTGGATGTACCTTGACCTACATGACGCAGTGGACCACTTTAATAATTTTTTCTTAGATATATTAAATGCACATGCCCCTGTTAGAACCATCAGAGTAAAATCAAACTATGCCCCCTGGCTAAACAGAGACACTAGGGCCCTTCTGAAAACTAGAGATAAAGCCTGGGAACTATGGTGTAAGACTAACACAGTAGTTTCTAAACAACAGTATCAAGAACTTAGAAATAAGGCAAAAAACAAATAAAACAGGACAAAATACATTTCTATCATAACATTCAAAACACACATCAAAAACCCCTAAAAATTCTGGCCACCTATAAACTTAATCCTTCACTCAGGAAAATCTACTACATCAACGCCAAACATCCACAACAATTCCAATAGCATAGCTACCATTTTTAACGAACATTTTACTGAATCTATAATTCCACTTTCCAAACAGCAAACTACTACTCCTGATACCAAACCAACCAAGTTTACAACGAGCAATGCCTCATTCTCTTTCTCTCCAGTTCCTAGAGCCACTATAAAAAAACTACTACAGAAACTACAACCTACTATACTTGCCACAGATAACTTACCCAGTGAATACCTCAAAATTGCAGCTGAGTCTATAGCCTTCCCAGTATCAATCCTTATAAACAGATCCATTCTCGAAAACAAGGTCCCTCAACTGTGGAAAATTTCCCATGTAATCCCACTTCATAAAGGGGGTCCTTCCACAGAACTTACAAACTATCGGCCAATTGCTATTCTTTCATCTTTTTCTAAGCTCCTTGAAAGGTGTATTCAACTCCAGGTCATGAAATTCTTACTAACAAATAACCTTCTCGCTAACACTCAGCATGGGTTTCGCCCATCACATAGTACGACTACAGCTCTCTTATCCTTCACTAATACCGTAAACCATCACAGGAATAACAACAACTTTGTATCTGCCATCTTTCTAGACTTAACAAAAGCTTTTGATATGGTCTCCCATTTCAAACTAATAGATGTACTAACTGAACTATCCTTCTCACCATCTGCCACAGCACGGTTTCATAACTATTTATCTGGCCATCAACAATCTGTTCTATGGCAGGGTGATCTATCTCCATGCCTTCCTTTATCCATTGGTGTCCCCCAAGGATCTATCTTGGGCCCTCTCCTTTTCTCCCTCTTTACTAATAATCTACACACAGCTACACCACATGGTTCTATAATACAGTATGCAGATGATTCATCACTTATCTGTGCTGCCACTTCTCTATCAACTCTTCATTCTCAAACACAGGAATCTTTCACTTCTGTTGAAACGTGGTTAACCAAAGCCCATCTAATCCTGAAACCAAACAAAACTAAATTATTACTAAACCTAACAAGACATCTGTCTCATGCCCACCATTTAACATAATAGCCAAAGACAATACTGTGATCTCCCCGACAACCCATACAAAGCTTTTTTGAGTGGAAATAGACAATACCCTAAAATTTGACTTGCATGTCTCCCTAACTATAAAAAAGTCCATAAGAAACTTGGAAGTCTATATAGGCACAAAAGGGTCCTGACTACAGTGGCCAAAATTACATTAGCACAAACCCATCTGATCTCCACTCTACTATATGCCTCTCCAATTTTAACTAATCTAAGAAAAACTGACTTATCTAAGCTAGAAGCATGTTATAATAAAATTGCTAAGTTTGCATCTGACTGTCCATATAGAACACATCATTGTAACAGCTTTAAGGATACTAGACTGGCTTGAGCTTCCCAATATTCTTTACAACCAACTCTAACTCACAAAATTGTAACACAATCAACTAGAACACCTGCACTACAAAATCTCATCCTTCCTTACAGTTCCAGCAGACCACTTCGCTCTAACAAGAACTTACTCACTGTCTCCTAGGCCATCAACACTGCAGGAGAATCTTTATTTTCCAACTATATATCTCGTATATGGAACTCCCTTTCTAACTCCATTCTCTCAATCTCATCCACTAACCACTTTAAGTCATCACATAAAGCTTATCTAAAAAATAAGTGTCTATGTTCCTGTACGAATCCCTCATGAATGCTGTGATACATCACAGTATACCCAAAACATATCCAACTTCTCCCCCAGTGTTTAATCCTTTGTTCCTACTGACCTCTCTTAACCTTGTATCTTGACATAAGTCATACCTACAAATATTACTAGCTATGTTCACAGCTTAGGTTTTGTTGTCAAGATGTAACAAATTTTTATGTTCTTATGTATACTACATTTTCTTTACTTTATACTTTTTTTTTATTGTAATGTGTGCATGAAAATTTACTGTAACTTATGCAGCTTTTCTCTCCGGGCCTTTGCTGAAAAAGGACCCGTGTCCAGTCAGACTTTCCCAGTAAACAAATGTTAAATAAATAAATAAATAAAATAAATAAAATAATTGCACATACAGGCACAGATCACACTAGCACATACAATAAGCCACATTTCATCAGAATTCACAGAACTGATAATGACCATTAAACAAATATTGAATCAGTTATATACTGCAGATTTAATACAGAAATGTACAGATGATTTAAAAAAGCGTAACAGCTGGTGACTGACAGTAATCTCTAACAGCCAACTTTTTCAGAAACAAAATTATGGAAAGGCAGAAATAAATCCAGTAAGTCACTGGCTTTGTAAGTTACCAATCTTAAGGCAGCATCATTATCAGCAGTGTGTGAGGTATGTGAAGCCTGCTGTTCAATACTACATTTCAGTGAACATGGTTATTGGATGGGTTTGCATTTTCTAAAACAAAAAAACTTTTTTTGTAGCAGTACTGTTCCAGTACATAATACCCTGCCTCCAAGGACCTTGCAGACGTTCCCACTTTAACAGAATCTATGGTCTCTGGTTCTTTTTTTGATATTTATTTATTTATATATATACACACACACACACACACACACACACACACACACACATATGCATTTTCATCCTTTTTATGGATTATTTTTTATATTACTTTCTCAGCTAGAGCATCTTCTGTGTGGAGACATGCGTGAATGGGCGTACCTTCGTTGAAGGTTGTGCCTGACGTCAGGGCTGGCAACTCGGCACGTAAAAATCCACTGCCAATCATTAGTGGATCGGAGTTCCGCTGTGGCGACCCCTAAATGGGAAAAGCCGAAAGACACAACAACAACAACTTTCTCTTCAGTTTGAAGAAATATTTTGACTTTTCTTCCAGAGTTTTACAATTTTTTTTTCAATAACAAAGAGTTTATTTTATTTATTTTACATTTGTTGACTGGGAAAGTCCGAATGGATGCATGTCCGTTTTCAGCGGAGGCCCAGGAAGAAAAGCTTCACAGTTAAATTATGCATTTAGTATAGCAAGTATAGCAACAAAGAGAGCAAAGATTAGACATAGTCGGGAGTAGAGTAGCAGGAGAAGAGACAGATGTGGGAAATTGGATTACAGGTTAAGTAAGAAAAGCAGGAGCAGTAAGTAGCTTAAGTACTGAGTAAGAGTACGGGTGTAAAGAGAAAAGTGCAGTGGATAGATAAGAGTGTCAAGCTGAAGTCAGAGGGCAAGAGTAAGAGAAGAGGGTGGGGGGGGACCTGTACATATCCATGTGTGCTTTAAGTGTTCTTTCAAGAGTCTTTTAAATGTAATATTTGAGCCTGCTGAGGTAACAGCAGTAGGTAGGGTATTCCAAATTTTGCCTACGTAGTTAGGGAAGAGGGAGTCCCCTGCTGTGTTGTTGGTCTTGGTGACCTTGATTAACTTTTCGTCACTAAAACGAAGTTGTCTAGTTTAGCTTGCAGTTCTGGTAGATTGGCTAGAGCTGGAGTTTTGTCTAAGAGTAGTATGAGATTATGGGCAAAGGAAAGTTGATAATTTAGAAGATTAGGGAATTCAAGCCAGCCAAGTTGTTTATAGTCCTCAAAATGTCTTAACTTTGCTGGCTGAATACAGGGCAATTTTCACAATCTGTACACTGTGTGCTGGACCTAAATAGAGCAATTAAATGAAGTAGTAAGCTTATGCTGCTATTTTCCTATCACATGCATATTTGTTCACGGACTGCATTTTCAGAAACAAATAACTGCATTCCTGCTAATATTTTCACTCCCAGAAGTAAGATGATGATCAAAAATAAAAACATAAACAAATGGAGTGAGTTAATATGTAGTAAATTTTCTCCAATGCAAATAAGGGAGAAGTGGCACTCAGAAACTGAAGACAATAAAATAAAGTGGCATATACAAGGAAACCTTGCACCGTCTATGTCAGTAAGTTCAGAAAGTACAACATCTGCATGTTTTTTTCAAAGGAAAGCTAGCACAGTTAAATGTCCATCCAAAAAGAATATCGGTAAGCCAAAATATTATGGCTTATGTTACACCACCCCTAAAAAGCTCTCAAACCATTCAGATGGGACAGTAGCTAGGAATAAGATGGCGGAGACTGTAGTTTCACAATTCAATCTACTGACTCTAAAACAATTGCTAATGTTCCCAAAACTATAGCATTCAACATCCGACAATAAAATGTTATTAAAATACACATACCTAGTGGTCATGTACTACTATTTTAAAAGTATTTTAAAAGATTCTAATGGCTAGACTGAGTGTAGGCTGATCAAAACACACACACACATATATATGTGCATGTGTGCATATTTACACACACTTTCTCTAGCAGTTAGTGGAGAGTGTGGCAGCTTGGCTAACCCAATCAGAAAGCAGGATCCAGTGATTAGCAAAAACATACGGCAGGTCCAAAGCCCCTTTAAGGAGCTGTACATCAAATTAATAACTAAGGCATATAATGATACCAAACATGGCTAGGCCATTATCTGAGAAAGCCATAAACTTTTACAGCCAGCTTACTTTCTGCAGATGTCTCAGTTTTCTTCATCCATCCAGCTACAGCCCCTTTTCCCATTTTTGCACATGAAGTAGGGGTGTCACTTCAACAGTGACAATTATCTACAGCTAAGGTTTTCTTGAAGGCATCATTTATTTGCACAAAGGCCGAAGTTTCAGCAACAATGGAAATATTTCTTTCCTGTATTTAATCATTTCCTTTTAATATTATTTTTATTAACATTTTATAGGTTTTTTCATCCCCAGAAGCACTAAATCAAATGATACATCGTCAGCAATCCCTGCTCCCAACAAGCATCTGGATTGCCCTCTCTGACTGGACTGCCTTCTGATGGTAGGGACTACAAATGAGATATAGATCTGTCTATTAAACCTGGGCAGGGAGAAGACCAGTTAGCCCAGAGTTCAGTGTCATCATCCTTAGTAGAAAACTAGGAATTTTACTATTAGCCTAACTTTCCCACAGCAGTTTGACATTATTCCACTGAGGCAGGAACTGCAATGCTGTATCCTTGTAACAGGTAATTCTACGTGTGCTCAGCAAGGCTACAAGGCAAAGTATTGTTTGGCAGCATATTGCACATGGCTCATACATGTGCTTCTATCCACCAAACTTCTTCCAGGAGTCAGCAGTGCTGCAGATCAGGCTCTCTCCAGTCCACAAGGATGAGTGAGCTGATGTCAGAGACTCACTCCCATCCTCCTCAATGAGTTTCTCCAGCAAATGGAAAGTACGGTTGTGTAAAATCTTACCATAGCAGTAGATGCCCCTCCCTTCACTGTTGCAGTATTCCTTACTAAAGGAGATGCCCTACCAAGGGCAGCCCAATGCCCAGCCAGTATAACAAAACCTTTGGATTTTTAAAATGGACGTCGTACATCACACATATGCTCCCTGCTCACAGTGTAGAGCATAAAGACATACAGACTTACCTACCTCAGAAGTGAAAAGTCCCAAGAGGAACAACAAACCAAAGAGAAAAGCAGGAAGGTGCACCCAGAAAGAAAAAAAAGAGAAAGTAGTAGAGAGAAAAAGGGGGACAAGGGAAGAGGCGAATACTGCAACAGTGAAGGGAAGGGCATCTACTGTTATAGTAAGATTTTTACACAACTGTACTAGGTCTTTCCATATCACTGTTGCAGTCTTCCTTATTAAAAGCAGACTACAAAAGCTCAAAAGAAAACCTGGGAGGAGGAAGGTCCAGCAGAACCCTCAAGAAAGCCAAGCAGGATAGCCCTGGCAAATCCAGCTGTAGACCTGGAAAAAACACATCCAGCTTGTAATGTTTAGTAAACGTATGGACAGAAGTCCAAGTAGCAGCTTCAAGGTTGGGGTTGTTATTCAATCCTTAGAAAAAGGCACCAGAGGAAGCCACAGAAGCATTAAAATGAAGCTATACAGAGGAAGAAAGGATTTTGCCATGAAAGAAGTAACAAAAGGAAATGGTCTTAGAAGTCCAGAAAGAAATGGTTTACTTAGAAACAGCCAAACCAACAGATCCATGATGAAAGGAACAAAAAGTTGCTCAAACTTGCGAACAGTCTTAGTCTTATCTAAATAATATCTGGGCTGCCTATGTAAATCCTAGGTGTGAAGAAACTTCTCACTAGCAGACTGCGGAGAAGGGAAGAAAATTGGAAAATTAATAGACTAATTAAAAAATTCATTAACCACCTTGGGCATGAAAGGATTATTATGAACAGACATCTTGACCCTATGAAAAACTAAAAAAGAGGGAAAGCCATAACAGCCTCAAGCACAAACACCCTACTAGCTAAAGTAAGGGCCAAAAGAACAGTCTTTCATGTACAATACTGCAAGGAAGCTGAAGCTGCAGACTCAAAAGAAGCCTGCGTCAGTTTTTCAAGAACAAAATTAAGGTCCCAGGAAGGAGGAATACGCTTCTTGGGAGGACTAATATGAAGGACACCTTTAAGAAATTGGTTGACCTCAAAACCTAGAAGCCAAAGGAGCGATATAAAGCAGAGAAGCAGAAATAACTAAAAGGCGAGCCTTAAATGAAGTGTATGCCAACTCAGTATGGAGCAATTCACACAAATAATATATCTGGAAATGCAAGTAAGAAACAGAGAAATACAAAAAATTCCTGAAACTGGGATGAATACGGATGTGAAAATAGGCATCCTTAAGGTCCAGACAGACTAGAAAAACCTGAAGTAGAAGAGGAGGAAAAATGGTATGAAGAGACCGCATTTGAAAGGAAGGAACCTTCAGAAAGGTGTTGACCTGAGAAAGATCCAAAATGGGTCTCCAGGTGCCTTCTTTCATGGTAACCAAAGACATTCTTGAATAAAACTCCTTCTCCCTTTGAGGAGAAGAAACTGTTTGGATGGTGCCTTTTTTTTTTTTTTTTTGTAATAAGCATCTTTATTAAGTTATCACTTAAGACATAGGCAATCATATACTTATATAAATGAAAACAAACCGTATTGATAATCTTAGCTGCAATCATTTTACATCACAAACCATACTGACATCATTTTAGTTGCAAACATTATACATCACTTATAATCTACCCAATCATTGTCAAATGTTATGTGGTAAATTCAAATCCTGCCTTCTTTTAAACCTCATTTCTCCCCTGTATGTATTGTTTCCACAATTCCCATTTTTTCGTTTGTAATTTGTTCCTACCCTTTTCTAAAGGTCCAATTCCTGCTGTTTTATCACTGTTACTATATTTACTACTACTACAGTTGGTTTAGACTTTGGTACTTTGGTTTCCATTTTCTAGTAACTGCATTTTTGGCAGCCACCATAATTACAGTCCGCAAGGCCTTACTATGTATGCAATTCTGATTCATCACATCTCAGAAAAATAATTTCCCTAGTTACACCAATTTGCTCACCCAGTATCTCTGATAGAGTTGTCTGCAGAGAATCTTTAAAGTCTGCCAACTCATTACACTCCCAAAAATATATTCCCAATTACCTTTTTCACCATCACACCTACAACATATGCTGTCTACCTGAGGAAAAATGCTGGGGTCCACTTGGGGTATAAAATATCTATGTAAACATTTCCAAGTAAATAAATCCTGAATCTTCTAGATTTTGTTGCATATTTGGGAGACAAACCCATACCCCATTATCTGTTTGTGAATTGCTTATCCAGTCTGTCTTCCCAATCCTTTCTGACCTCCTCTGATTGATTCTTATTGTTGTTGTGCAATATTTTATATTCTCTAATGATTATTCATTTTTAACAGCAGCTTCAGCTCTAGACTCTACTAAAAACTCAACCAGTGCTGGGCTTTCATTTAGGACCCCTGTACTTCTTTCTCTTTGCCTATACTCTGATATAAATCCATGACAGGGAAAGCAATCTCTAACCTGCAGTCCAAATACATTTTTGGTATCTTCTCATTCTTTTACTTTTCCCTCTCTATTTGCTCCCAGTACCTTGGTTCCTTTGCCAGTTTTCTCCAATTCCAGCCCCTTCTTGCCTGTTGTCTACATACCTAACTGCAGTCATCCCTATCAGCAGAATCTCCTTTCTCCATTCCTGTGTTGGCTTAGTTCTTAGAATACTTTCTGCTACTTTATGAATATGATATTCTGTATGGTTATTGTTATACTCCTTAAAGGTCTGCATCCAAAATCCCAGTCTTTTGTTGTTTCTTCAGCTTCTGCTGTTTCATCATCATCACTTTCCACTTTGAATTATAGTGCTATGTATAGGAGCCTTAAATGTGTAGCGCTGAAATACCACTTCAAATTAGGTAATCCCTATCCGCTTTGTTCTAGTGGGCAAATGAACTTATCCCACTTGACTCTTGCAGGCTTCCCCTCCCAGATAACATTTTTCAGTTCTTTATTATCCACAGCGTCTCCTCTGGTTGATAAAAATATACCTGACCTACGTATAAGACTAAAGAGACTAAAAATTTTAACTACTTGTATCTTACTATCCATATTACAGAGCTTCCAATTTTTCAGTTTTTGTATTATCTTTTGTTTAGTCTCTTCCCACATATCGTTAGCTGCCACACTAGAATCATTTTTAATCCATACTCCTAAATACTTAATTTTAGCATTTCCCATAACTATGGATATTGCTGAACCAGTTTGCAAGTCAGTACATAATTTACCACTACTGCCTTAGTTTTAGCTTCATTAATTTTGTATCCAGAAAAGATTTGAAACTGTCTCAAAATGTTCCACAACACTGTAATGTCCTTTTCTGGTTTTATATTAGGTGTAAAATAATATCACATGCAAACAGAACCAACATTTCTTGACTACCATACAAATTACATCCTTGAATTTCTGAGTCCCTTATTTTCTTTGCCAATGGTTCTAAATATAGCTCAAATAACAAGAGGAAAGAGGGCATCCCTGTCTGCTTTCTCTACTCAAGCAGAAATTATCAGAGAGGAGCCAACCCACTTTAATTTCTGCCTCCAATCCCTCATATATCCTCCTAATCAACCTTTTAATTTTATCAGGGAATGCAAAAGCTTCCATTGCCCTGCTCATAAAGTCCCAGCTTACTCTATCAAATGATTTCTTTACATCAAGACCCACCAACAACTGTGGTATTTTCTTACATTTAGCTTCCCTCTGGATCATCAATGTTCTGTTAATGTTGTTGAATGTTTGCCTCCCCTCCACAGCAACACATTTATCCATATCTATCAATTTTGGCATCACTTTTGCCATTTATTTAGCCATTATAGATATAAACACTTTATAATTATGGTTTAGTATTGAAATGGGCCTGTATGAAGATGGATCTGATGGATCTCTACCCTCTTTACATATTACAGCTACCACTGCTTTCCTCCAGGATGTTGGCACTTCTCCTCTTAAAATACTGTTAAACAAACCCTTCCAGATCTTTAACAGTTGTTTTCCCCTCTTAGCTTGCAAACTTCTACAGGAAGATAATCTCTTCCTGGGGACTTTCCTGCAGATTGATTATACCATTTTTATCTCATCTCCTCCTATCTCAACTGTTAGCAATTCAGCCTTGTCTACCTCTAACCCTGGTATATGATTCTTCCATAAAACATTTCCATTTTACCTTTTCTGGATTTCCATATTTCTCTGCTTTATACAGACTTTCATAAAATTTCCAAAATATCTGCAATACTTCTAAAGGATCTCGTTATTTTCCTTGTTATAGGCTCCCTACACTTGGCAACAACTCTTTCTACATAGGCTACCTAAACTTGGCAACAACCCTTTCTACTTTCTGTTGCCTGACTCGTTGTGCTAAAAGATTTTGTGCTCTACAGTTACTATCAAAAAGCAGCTGCTTAACAACAATCTTTCTAAACTTAAGCATATTATCAAGGTAATTCCTTATTTTCTGTTTAGCATTTTGTAGCTGCTCCTCTTCTAGTTCTGTGAGATTCCCCCTATTTTGAAATAGCATTTGTCAGTTCCTCTCATGTAATTCTTGTTACTTTGTTAACCATATCTCCCTTTCGTTTATTTCCACCCTATTTTTAAACTCCACTTACATTTTATCCCACTCCCTATCTACACTTTTAAGAAGAAATTTCTACTTTCTCTAATAGCTCCTGAATAATTTCCACTATCCATCCCATAAATTCCTCTTTCAATAGATAGGTAGGAAAGCGTGAGTGTCTCATTTTTATTTCACTACCCTGTGCTTTTATTTTAGTTATTATTGGCGACTGATCTGAAATAGTTAATGGGTGTGTATCAAGACCTTCAATTAAATGCACATGTTCCTGTGAAATGTAAACTCGGTCTTGTCTATCCCAGTACTAAATTTACATTATCCATGCTAAATATTTTTTTATAGATTTCTTCAAAAATCTATCCTCCTTTGTTATGTTTTCCTTCTGGGCCCTGCAGACACATCTTCACTGTTGCAAATCAAATTCCATTCCCCACCTATAAGTAGAATTCCTTGCTGAAAGTAGAACATTTCTTCCAGAATTTTCTAAACCTCCATTATAGCAGTTTTAGGTGGAATATAAATACATGCCAGTGGAGTCCTCCTCCCTTGCCAGTACCCCCCCCCCCCCTTAGTACTACAAATCTACCATTAACATATTTTTTATTTTAATCTGTTATTAGAGCTCCTCTTGCAATTAGTATAAGTACTCCTCTTTTCCTTTGTCCCAGTAATTCCACTGAGTAGCCATTCTGAAAACCTTTCTTTATCAAATTCACATGTTCAGTTCTTTCCAAGTGTATCTCCCATAGCATAGCTGTTTGCACTCTACATTTTAATACAGTTCACTGTTCTTTCTTTTCTGTATTTATCTGTGAGACCACTGATATTTAAAGACATTACAAAAAGCACCATGTTAAAAAGTTATTATCCCCACTTTTTATGCATAATAGCTTTTTTTTGTTAAATGTCTAGTTCCAGCTTTTGTGTTGCATGCATACACTATTTGGCAGGTAGATGTTTTATACAGTTGTTTCTTTCCATATACATCTGAGCCTATGCCACATCTTACAAAAAGTTTTGTTTTATTGAAAGCCCTCGAAAACACCCACAATATCCCCTTAAAACCTAGTAACATAAATAACAGACAAAACTATGTACATTTTCAAATAATGAAGTTTTACCCTCCTAATAGGAGCAAATGTTCCAAACTGACAGCCTCACTCACAGATCTGAGTTAACCTAAAAAAGAAGTTATGTACTTACCATAATGTTCTATCTGTGTTGTCTATTTTCATTCATCCTCAACCTATGGGTCTGGATCTGACTCGGACGTTATACTAGCTCATGGTCACTAACAAACTCTCGAACTCCTTCCCCATCCATAATGCACCATCCCACGCATCCCTCAGATCTTGTTTGCAGCTTGACAGGAAGACCACAAAGGAAAAGCTATTAATGAAGTTAATTATAAATGACACAGTTAATCTCAGATAAGGGAATCTCTCTTCTTCATGAAGTAATTATAAAAACATGGAGAAGGATACCATATTTGGAGGTGTTTATGAGGAAAACAGTGTCTTGAAGCCATTTGCGCCTCCAGAAGTTAGATTTTAGAAAAGGAAGAGGGTTAGTGGGTGATGAATGAAAATGGACAACAAAGAGGAAACATTATGGCAAGTACATAACTTCTTTATCTGATGTCAATTTTTATTCATCCTCAACCTATAGGTCAGATTCCCAGATATCTGAACCTTTGGGTGGACTCCAGGGGCTATTACTGGGTACGACTGGGCTTAAGGCTTAACTACTCTTGACCTGACATCTAAATGTGCCGATGATGAAAGTACAAGGATTTGAGCACAGTGTAGCTGTACATATATCATTCATAGAGATTCTGGACTGGGAGTATACTGAAGGATGTCACTATGATTAAATGAACTTTTTATGGTTTTGGTAAGGAAAGTTAAGTCCTTTGTCATAGATAAAAAATACCACCTTTCAAACCATCTAGTTTGGATCATGTTTGTGATATATTTGTCAACTTGTTATGTTTAAAAGGAAAGACTAGATGAACAGATTTCCTAATGCCCTACATATGATGTAGTTAGGAATGCAACTGTCTATGTACAACTAGTAAACAGAACATGTATACGCCCTTACTTGTAAATCCTTGCACCATTTTAGGAAGACAATAATGGTTTGTCCTCAACATCACCTTATCCTTCATTTTTGAATTGTAAATGGTACCTACTAAATTAAATATTCACAGTAATTATGAGCATCTGGGAGGAATCCTGGAATTTTACATAAAAGTAGAGATAGCTGTGAGTTGCAATTAAAAAAAAACTGGTTCTGCACTGACAGAATCTTACTACTTTCTCCAGATCTTCTTCTGTGAGGAGATCTATGTCTTTCTAGAAAACGAGAAGGTACCTTGGATGGGACTGGATCAACTGATGGTACAAAATCGAGTCTTAAGCAAGCCTGTTAAGGTAGAAGGTGCAGTAAGAGATGGATTTGGCTTAGATGGCATCAGATCAGACAAAGTCATGTCAGATAATTTTGTTTTTCTCAGATCCGAAGAGATAGCCAGATCATGTAACTTGGGTCTTTTTCGAATCTTTGGTTGAGATCAGATCTTTAGGAGACCTCTAAGAAGAATCCGAAGGTAAGGAAGAAGAAGATGATGGCTCAGAAGATGAGGTCCTAGATGATTTAGCTTTTTAGAATTAAATTATTCAAAAAAACGAACTAATATCCTCATAAAAGGGGTCAACATATATTCAAGAATTGAATGAGTCAGATGCTAAGAACAATTTATCTGATACTGGTCTACCCCATTAAAGCAGCTTTCATTATTCACTGCTGAAGTGTTTCCTAGTGAAGAATTAATGGAAGATAATGGTATGAGGAGAACCAGAAAAAGAGAGAAACCACATTGTCAGGTGTAGATTAGAAATATCAGGAAGAACTGTCTGTCAAGTGATAGAAGATTTGGATCTGGATCTAGATCTAGAAATAAGGTGGTTAATATAGAGAAAGGTCAAAGGAAAACCATATTCATAATGGTCAGCAAGGTCGATTAAAAAAGGGGAAAACCAATTGTCGAGGACAGTTGGATCCAAACGGGATTACCTCGTTCTTCTACTTAGGTGTTTGGTAAATGATATTGGGGATCAGGGGAGATGTATGAAATTATATAGAAGCATGTGGGAAGTATTTCCTAAGGAAGCTTGAAGCAGAAAGAGAGAGGGTGTGAAAGAAGAGAGTAAGGATAGAGCTGAATGAGTTGATCAGTTGGTTGTGAAATCATCTGGCTCAGTACAGGTGACTGCCCTTACAAAGAGCTCTGCACTCAATGGTCTACTATATTAGAGGATGTGAAGGCTCAGTACAAGAGGGTGCCTTACAATGAACTATATTATGTTAGAGGTTATGGACATAGTTAAAGAAAGCATTGTGATAGCTCTTAGCAAGGTTTAACTCAAAATTATTGGAGGCTTTTCCCAATTTTTTTTTGTAGAGGGGAATGTAGGAAAATTGTTATGTTTTTGGCTAAAGGGGTAAAAATCAAGTGTCTATGGTGACTTATTTTTTCCTTAATATGGGAGATAATTGGGGTGTAAAGGACTGCTCATTGTTTACTAAGACAAGGGAAAAGTAAGCCATGAATATGGAAGATATTTCCATTTTACAACTTGGGTTTAAACCCAGGATAAAAGGGCCTCTAGTTTTAGTTTACAAACAAGGAAAAAGTCCATCTAGGTAAAGATGGGATTTTAGGGGTTAAAATCCAGGTTCTGTCAAATGAATTTGCATTCCATAGGGTTTGGAAGGGTTTAAAATGAAAAATTATTCCCGGAAAAGAGGGTTTTAAAAAAAAATTTTTAGTCTCTAAACTTTTTTCTCTGTCATTTCCCAAGAACCCAGTTTGGAAAAGGAATTTTTTCGAAAGGTTAGGGAAAAATACAGGGAGGTTCATGGGGGGGAAAAACGAAAAACCCCCCAACCCCGCCCAAATGAAGGGGGCCATTGGTTTTAACCTGTTAGAAAAAGAAAGAGAAACCACCCTGAAACCCACAGTTGGGGGGAAGAAAAAACAAATTTTTTTATAGGCCCCTTTCCCAGGTTTATGAACCCCTCTTGGGCCACCAACCCCGGAAAAACCCTAGGAAAACAACCGTAAAGGGGAATAAAACCTTATAATTATTTTCCTTATTTATTTAAGGAAAGGCAAGGCGGACACACCCCGAAGCCAGAGACTCGTAGAACAATTTTCAATCTCATGAATCCTTTTAAGATATATATGGAAAAGGGAAAAAACCAAAAGGGCAAACTCCCTGAACCCGGCTCTTTTAGAACAGCCAAACAAATATAAGAATCCAATCAGGATCTGTGCAACCCAATCTTTTAATAAAGGCACTAACCCGGAAAAGCCCAAAAAAAGGGGTATAAAAAACCCGAACCCCCAGGGGGTTCCAACCCCCCTTTTTAAAAAAAACTTAAGAAATAACAAAAAGGGAAAAACCCCAAAAAAACATATTTTTAACATTTTCCATGGTGAAAAGAAAAAAAATTAATTGGTTTTGGGTTTGTCCTCAACATCACCTTATCCTTCATTTTTGAATTGTAAATGGTACCTACTAAATTATATATTCACAGTAATTATGAACTTCTGGGAGGAATCCTGGAATTTTACATAAAAGTAGAGATAGCTGTGAGTTGCAATTTAAAAAAAACTGGTTCTGCACTGACAGAATCTTACTACTTTCTCCAGATCTTCTTCTGTGAGGAGATCTATGTCTTTCTAGAAAACGAGAAGGTACCTTGGATGGGACTGGATCAACTGATGGTACAAAATCGAGTCCTAAGCAAGTCTGTTAAGGTAGAAGGTGCAGTAAGAGATGGATTCGGCTTAGATGGCATCAGATCCGACAAAGTAATGTCAGATAATTTTGTTTTTCTCAGATCCGAAGAAATAGCCAGATCATGTAACTTGGGTCTTTTTCGAATCTTAGGTTGAGATCAGATCTTTAGGAGACCTCTAAGAAGAATCCGAAGGTAAGGAAGAAGAAGATGATGGCTCAGAAGATGAGGTCCTAGATGATTTAGCTTTTTAGAATTAAATTATTCAAAAAAACGAACTAATATCCTCATAAAAGGGGTTAACATATATTCAAGAATTGAATGAGTCAGATGCTAAGAACAATTTATCTGATGCTGGTCTACCCCATTAAAGCAGCTTTCATTATTCACTGCTGAAGAGTTTCCTAGTGAAGAATCAATGGAAGATAATGGTATGAGGAGAACCAGAAAAAGGGAGAAACCACACTGTCAGGTGTAGATTAGAAATATCAGGAAGAACTGTCTGTCAAGTGATAGAAGATTTGGATCTGGATCTAGATCTAGAATTAAGGTGGTTAATATAGAGAAAGGTCAAAGTAAAGGAAAACCATATTCATAATGGTCAGCAAGGTCGATTAAAAAAGGGGAAAACCAATTGACGAGGACAGTTGGATCCAAACGGGATTACCTCGTTCTTCTACTTAGGTGTTTGGTAAATGATATTGGGGATCAGGGGAGATGTATGAAATTATATAGAAGCCTGTAGGAAGTATTTCCTAAGGGAAGCTTGAAGTAGAAAGAGAGAGGGTGTGAAAGAAGAGAGTAAGGCTAGAGCTGAATGAGTTGATCAGTTGGCTGTGAAATCTTCTGGCTCAGTATAGGTGACCACCCTTGCAATGAGCTCTGCACTCAACTGTGTACAGCATTAGAGGTTGTGAAGGCTCAGTATAGGAGGCTGCCATACAACAAAATGTATTATGTTAGAGGTTGCGGACATAGTTAAAGAAAGCATTGTGATAGCTCTTGGCGTAGAAGGATAAATATACTTCAAAGTTGACTTGGTAGACTTATTTGCCAATTTGCTTAGTTTTGTAGAGGAGGGGGAGGAGGAGGAGGAGGTGGTGGTGGTGTCAAGTAGTTACTGATCCTGTCATACTAATGGGATACAAGAAAAGTCACAGTCAGTCTAATGCCTTCGAATGATCAATCGTTTCCATCACATAACTGTGGAGATACAACTCATGAGGTAGTAAAAGGGACCTGCTCAGTTAGTTTACTAAGACAGGAATATGTGATGCCACTAGAAGGTAGATGGAAGATATTGTCCATTGTCACACACTCCCCTAGGGTTCTTGATACCCAGGATAAGTTTGATTCCATCTAGTTTGTAGATGTATCAAACTATAGTCCACCAAACAGTCCATCATTCCAGCTAAAAGATGGGATGTTTGAAAGAGGGACTTTGAACTCCAGCTTCTGCTCAAACTGAACTTTGCATTCCATAGGGAATCAAGGAAAGGATTTGAAAATGGAAAGAATGGTGATGGCAGGAGAAGAGTGAGTCCCTTGCACTAAAAAATATCAGTAGAATCTACTAAGGACATTTAATCTCTGTCACTTTCCCACCGAACCCTAGCCTATGGAAGGGAGGACCATTTTAGTTTCGGAACCTTAGTGTTAGAGAGGGAAAAGGAGCTACAGTGTAGGCTTCAGTGGGGGAGGAATGGACAGAACAACCACCAATCCTGCCCAAAAACGAAGGTCCTGTGTCTCCAGGCTTGGCATGAACCCCTGTCTAGACAGACCAGAAAGTACAGTTTTGTACCTACCATAAATGTAGATGTCCGATAGGTATGCATCTGCAGTCATCACATATGGGTTGTCCTGCCTCAGGCAGCCCTTTGGTTGGCCGGATTCCAAAGTCTGGGTCTGGCCTCGGCTGATGTCGCACTTTCCCCAACGTCAGAGCGTCTGGGGTATAAAAGCATCAGCCAAAGCCATCTTCCTCAGTTTTTCTTGCCCCAGATGCCAGGTGCCCTCTAGGAAGGCTAAATTTGGAGAAATGCAATAAATTCCAAACATTTGCAAAAAAAATATATATATATATATATATATATATATATATATATATATATATATATATATATACAAACAAATACACCATAATAGATCCCCCAGCTAGCTAATAGAGGGGTAAGCACCCTAGGAATACCACAGAGGGGAAGGAGGGAGGGTAAACCTGATGCAGATGCATACCTATCGGACATCTACATTTATGGTAGGTACAAAACTGTACTATGTCCTTCAAGGATGCATCTGCAGTCATCACATATGGGTAGAATACCATAGCCAATCTGGGGGTGGAGGAACTAAGTAAAGGATGGTGTAGTTAATATACCCTGCAGGACTGCCGTAGCAAAGCCTGCTCTGGATCTGGAGTATAAAGGTAAATTGTAATGCTTGGCAAATGTATGCACGGAGCTCCATGTAGCAGCTTCTAAACTGTCCTTGGTAGCCACCCCTCTTAGGAAGGCTGTGGTGGTGGCTGTGGCTCTCGTGGAATGAGGTCTAATGTTTGCTGGCACAGTTTTTCCATGAAAGGAGTAACAAAAACGAATGCAATTTTCTATCCATTTTGAAATTGTCTGTTTGGAAATTGCTTTTCCTTGTGCCCCAGCAGCATATGCTACAAACAATTGGTCAGTCTTTCTGTAACTTTTAGTTCTGTCCAAGTAGTAGCGCAATTGTCTGTGTATGTCCAGGGTGTGCAGAAGTTTCTCCCCTTTAGTTTGTGGTTTTGGGAAGAATGTAGGCAAGTGAATTGCTTGGTTCAAGGATACCCTGGATACCACCTTTGGCATAAATGTAGGATTGGTCCTCAAAGAAACTCTGTCTTGATGAAAGATAAGAAATGGCTGCACTGCCATTAAAGCTTGTAACTCAGATACTCTTCTTGCTGAGGTTATGGCCAGAAGGAATGCAGTTTTCCAAGACAGAAACTGTAGATCCACCGATGCTGCTGGTTCAAATGGAGGAAGTGTTAGTTTTTCCAGCACAAAGTTAAGGTCCCAAGTAGGTAAAGGTGGTTTCCTTGGAGGATTGATGTCTTTGATTCCTCTTAGAAACTGTCTTAGGAGAGGATGCGAGAAGACAGGTGGATTAACATTGTATTCTGCTGAAATTGCTGAGGCATGTATCTTAATGGAAGAGTAAGACAGGCCATTGTGGAACAATTCTGCCAAGTATTCCAGTATATGTGCCATGTTCATCACTGTCACATCTAGGCCTTTTGTTGTGTTCCAAGTGTGCAATCTTTTCCATTTTGCTGAATATGCCTTCCTTGTGGAAGGCCGGCGAGCTTCCATAATAATATCCTTCACTCTCTGGGATAAGTTATCCTGAGGAGGAGTCATGGTATTTTCCAGGCAGTTAGCTGCAAGGTTTTCAGGTTGGAATGCAGAGTCTTGAAATTGTGCTGCGTCAGTAGAAGTGGCCATAGGGGGAGAGGCCACGGTTTCGTCTGTGACATGCTCTTTAACAATGGGTACCAGTGCTGCCTTGGCCAGTTTGGGGCTATCAGAATCACTCTGGGCTGCTCTGCCCTGATCTTCAGTAAAACCTTGGTCATTAATGGGAGAGGTGGAAAAGCATAGACTGTTAGAGCTTTCCAGCTGAAAGAGAGAGTGTCCCCTTTCCATGCTTGTGGGTGGTATGTCCTTGAGCAGAATGTCTTCAGTTGATGATTGTGGGGGGAGGCGAACAGATCTATTTCTGGCCTTCCCCATGATTGTGTTATGAGTAAGAAGATGTCTGGGTGCAGCATCCATTCGTGTGCATCCATGGTAGTTCTGCTTAAGCTGTCTGCCAGTATATTGTCTTTCCCTGGCACGAACTGGGACTGCAGCTGTATATTGAGTTTCAAGGAAAGTTCCCATAGATTCATTGCCAGTCTGCATAGAGGGTAGGAATGGGTGCCTCCTTGCTTGTTTATGTACCACATAACTGTGGTGTTGTCTGTCCTTATGAGCAGGTGGCCTTGATGAAGGAAAGGTTTGAAGGCCTCGATTGCGTGTATTACTGCCAGCATTTCCTTTTGGTTTATGTGCATGCGCAGCTCTCTTTGTGACCAGAGCCCTTGGATACATTTGTCCTCCATGTGTGCTCCCCAACCTCGGTCTGAAGCATCCCTGGTGATGGTTTGGTTGGCTCTTGGTTTGCTGAAGGGCAACCCGCTGTTCGACTGGCAGGCTTGAGCCCACCACAGAAATTCCTTTTGAAGGCATGGAATGAGTGGGATCAAAGTTTCTAAGCTGTGACTGTGCTGAGTCCATACACTCCTTAGGTACCATTGTAACTTTCTCATATGCAGCCTTGCTTGCGGAATCAGAAGAATGCAAGATGCCATGTAACCCAGGGCCTGCAGGATTTTCCTTGCAGTCAGCTGAGTTTGTCTTGTCAGATTCTTGAAGTAATCCGGTAGTTGTTTTTATTTTTCTTCTGTGAGAAAGGCCATTTGGGTGGTTGTGTCTAGATCCGCACCCAGGAAGGTTATTCTTTGGGATGGAACAAGTCTTGATTTTTGGATGTTGACTGTATATCCCAAGGCCTGTAGTAGGTGGATGGCATAGTCCAAGTCCTTTAACAAGATTTTCTTGTTGTCCGCTTGTATAAGGCAGTCGTCCAGATATGGGTAGATTTGAATCCCCTGAAGTCTGCAGTGTGCAATTACTGATGCCAGGCATTTCGTGAATACTCTGGGCGCAGTAGATAAGCCAAAGGGCAATGCTGACAATTGATAATGCTCTGACCCTGCAAGAAATCTGAGGTGTCTTCTGCAACTTTGTCGAATAGGGACATGCAGGTATGCCTCCTTGAGGTCTAGAGTCACCAGCCAAGACTCCTTGCCCAGCATGGGAAGGAGTTGCTGTAGAGTCAGCATTTTGAATTTTGGCACAATGAGGTAAGCATTCAGTGCGGACAAGTCGAGAATAGGCCTCCATTGATTTTCTTTTCTTGGAACAAGGAATAATCTGGAGTAAAATCCTTGGCCTTGTTCTGAAAGAGGTACCTTTTCTATGGCTTTCATTTGTATTAATTTGGTAATTTGCTTCAAAGCCTCTGCCCTCTGATTTGGTGGCAGGTCTGGCATTCCTTTTCTTTTTGGCAATGTATGGAAATGGAACCTGTATCCTTTGTCTATCATTTGCAGTGCCCATGTGTTCCTTGTAATGTTGTGCCAATTTTTTGAGAATAAAGAAAGTTTTCCACCCAAAGGTGCTTCTAATTGAGCCCTGGTCGGCGGAGTCAAAATAAAGTCATTGAGTCTGTCCTGGTGTAGCAGTTGTGGTTCCTGCACTACCTCTCTGGTTGGGAGGCTGCCACTGACGGCCTCTGTAGGAGCCTCTAGCTTGCCCTCTACCTCTGGCACGCCTATTCCTGCCTCTCTGAGATCTGTCCGAGTCCGGAAAGGACCAATTCTTAGTAGGCCAATTTCTGCTGAATCTCGGTGGTTGGACTTGCAGAAAGTCTTTGACTGTTTGCACAGATTTTGCCTTTTCTTCAAACTTCTTTAAGACCTCTTGAGCCGTGGAACCAAATAATTTTGCTTTTCCATAGGAGCATCCAAAAGCTTAGCTTTAACATGGTCTGGTAAAGATTGTTCCTTCAGCCAGGCATGCCTACGTATAACTGCACCTGTCATAGCTGACCTACATGAAGCTTCCAATGCATCATAACCACACTGCAAGAAATGGTTACTAACCTGCTGGGAGTTATGTACCAGATCCTGAAGGGATTTGCAATCAAGGGGTTCAGAAGAGGACAGTTTCTTATGCAATTCATCTAACAAATACTCTTGGTACTGTATCATATGAAATTGACAATTTAATGCCCTCATGGAAAGAGTTGCAGAAGTATACACTTTCTTACCCCATCTCTCTAAAGCTCTGGACTCCCTTTCAGAGGGTTTTTAGCAGTGGCAGCTGCCACCCCTTTAGGGCCCTGGGAAATTGTTTCTGGATCAGCAGAGTGGGCCTTGTATAGGTGAAGATGTGAATCCGGGACCCTGTAGTACCTATCAGGTTTGGCAGGAGACGGAGGGAGAGAGTCAGGGGCTGTACTAGCATCAGAGTACACATCATCAATTACATTCAAAACAGGAGGTATAGCTAAAGGCCTATGCTGAGGTAAATGTAAAAAGGTCCTTAATCTCTTTCTAGAGTCAGAGAATTCCTGACCCTGCCATTGAAAATGTTCTCTCATAGAGTGCAGTGTCTCTCCAAAGGAAAACTCTTCAGGAGGGGAGGCCGAGGGAATAGATTCTTCAGCATCAGAATCCTCGTAGGCCGAATAAGCCTCCTCCTGGGGGTCTGACAGAGCAGAACCATCAGTGGACTCATCTGAGGAGTGGGGGTCAGAGGGCTCAACCCTGGGCCTTTTGTCTGGGGGTGGTTGAGAGCCCCTGTCCGGATGAGGTTGACAGCCTCTAATTAATGAGATAAGATCCTCTGCAAGACTAAGAATCTGTGAGCCAGTGGAAAGTCTCTGAGAGGCAACCTTGGGAGGCAAAGCTTTAGTAAGTTTAGCAGCTTTAGCCCTGGAAAAAGCCTTAATGGACATGGATGCAGGGGGTCTGGCTGCACCACGTGCAGGAGTAGACTTGTCTAAAGGAATGGTGTCGGAAGGTTCCTGGACACCGGTTTCAGTAGGTAATTCAATAACCGACTCGGCCGGGGCCTCCGGGGCCGAGGTAGTCGGTTGTGTGGTTTCGGTAATAGGAAGTACCAAGGACTCGGTTTCAGCCGAGACCGAGACACTCGCGGTAGGCCTGACAGTGGTTTCAGCCGAAACCACGGCCCGCGTGTGTCGGTCCTTGTCCTTCCGTTTTTTAACTAAATGCGAAGTCGGAGTCTCCGACAGCATTTTGTAAGCAAAACTAGCCCCAAAGAATTCCTCTGCAAACTCCGACCGACGTCTAAGAGTTCGTCGGTTGAAGGAAGCACAGGCTGAGCAGGCCGAGACGTCGTGGTCTGGGCCTAGGCAAGGGAGGCAGTAAGAGTGAAAATCCTTATGAGGTATTTGTTTCCCACAAGTTAAACAATTATTAACTTTATCTGACATCGGCTGAGGCAAGAAAGAGTCCCCAACGGGGTACTTAGCTTTTTTGAAGTCTTCGGTAGCTGAATCACAGGAGCTGGCCGACCGGCACTTGCGAACTGCTTCTGCTTCGAGCACCACATGGCAAGAAAGACTGAGGAAGATGGCGTCGGCTGATGCTTTTATACCCCAGACACTCTGACGTCGGGGAAAGTGCGACATCAGCCGAGGCCAGACCCAGACTCTGGAATCCGGCCGACCGAAGGGCTGCCTGAGGCAGGACAACCCATATGTGATGACTGCAGATGCATCCTTGAAGGACATCCAGAGAAACACCTCCATGAAACCACAACACAGTTAAAAAGGGGTGGAAGTTAAACAGCATTTTAGTATTATTTTTCCTTATATGCACCTTGCAAACAGGTTTATAGGCAAGCTGCCCTCTTGGACCACTACAAGCTCAGCCAACTTCCGGTAGTGAGATCAAGCTCTGTACATTTGTCTGCGAGATAAATACCTTAATAATTATGCCAATCCTCATTTAGTGTGACGGGGGGGGACAAGGCAAGAAGACAGGGACACACTCCCTGAAGGCCAGAGACTCGTTAGAACAAAAGGATACTACCATCATCATGAATCCTTTCTAAGGATATGATGACTGAAACTGAAAAACACATCCTTATAAATAGGTTCAAAGGCTCAGCTGAACTTTCCTTTGTTTCTCTTTTGAGGAACAGCCCAAAAACAAAGGGGTGAGGTAAGAATCCAGACACTCCAGGGATCTGTGTCCATACCTCTCAATCTTTTAATACAAAAAACTTGGACGAAACCTAACAAAAAGAGGGAACAAAGACCCAAAAATAGGGTCATATTTTTAACATTACTCTTATGAAGCTAGAAAGTTTCTAGAGTAACAAAGTTTGTGTTAAAATAGATCTTTTGAAGGATTTGAGGTCATTATTTAGTGATTTAAATCCACAGATCACACCAGTGATTTACCAAACAATGACAAATTGTTTGAGGAACAGACCAATGCAAAAATCTGGATATTCTACAAAAGCTGGACAGTTGAGAAGTATGTGAGTGTCAAAAAGCAATCTCTGGATGAAAACTGATCATAACAGAAAACTACTGGCACCGTTGGATCTGAGGTAAGTCATGCATCCAAAGAAAAATGCTACCACTCGACAGCTTCAGATCTGAAGAGAGTCTTGTTCTCCCAGGGGAACCAGCCAGCTGTCAAGATCCTAGGCCCAGGATCCGATTCAGGGAAGCAATGCCCAAGACTGGATCCATAGGCAAAAGGGCAGGACTGGAAAAGTTTTTTTTTTTTTTTTTTTTTTTTTTTTAACTAAGGCATTAGCCCAACTCTCAGTCTGACAAGGAACTGTGGTAGATCATATCCAAGCACCCTGGATTCAACCAAGGCTCAATAAAGCTTAAAAAAAAAAAATCAGTGCAATCTCCAGTCCCACAAAGGAACCACAGCAGGTCAGATCCACACCAGCCAAGCTCGGATCCAAAGGAGATGACCCCAAGAAGCATCCAACTCTTCATGGGCACCACACACTCCTTGGATCAGAGTCTTAGGATATGAGTGAGAAGAAGTCGGAACGGCCAGATCTGTTGGCAGGAGAAATCTGATCTTAAGAACTCTTCACCAAAATCCAACTGAAGGAGGTTGTGCACAGCAACAGTTATGGAGAGTCAGACCCAAAGATATTGCATCTGATGAAGATTTGCAGTCAGGCGGGAACACCTGCCAGATCCGAGAGGGACTAATGATCTGATGGGGGCTCTAGCAACTCCAGATTGAGGAAAAGGATCTCATGTTCTTTTTGTATGGGTTGATTACTTCTTTCTTTTACAGGGAGTTGAGCCCCATAAGATACCAACAAAAAGTATACCAGACTGAAGGATTTTAAATCTGTATCTTTCTCAGCTGAAGCAGTTCACTAACAAACTGCAGTTGTGTACACTTACCATAAATGTAGATGTTCGAGTGTATTCACTGTTGCAGTCATCACATTTGGGTTATCTGCCTGCAGGTAGCCCTCAGCCAGCCTGAATACCAGAGTCTTGAGATTTCTGCGTTGGATGCTGTCGCTTCTTCCATGACGTCAGGTCGTCAGGGGTATAAAACATGCAGCTGACGCCATTACATCAGTTTTTCTTGCCCCAGATGTCAGGTGCCCCCACAACAGGAAGCAATTATATGGTATGGAACCCTCCCAGCAAAAAGCAAATCCACATGATATAATATATACCAAACAAATAGGATTGATAAAAGACAAACTAAGTCAGGGGGCTGGAGGGAGGGTAACTAAGACTGCAACAGTGAATACACTTGAACATCTACATTTATGGTAAGTGTACGCAACTGTACTATGTTCTTCATGTTTCACTGTTGCAGTCATCACATTTGGGTTGATTCCCAAAGCTAAGGAAGGGTGGAGGTAGTTAAAGAGCATTAGGGCTAGCAACCAGGCCCTGTAAGACTGCTGTGGCAAATCCACCAATGTATTTAGAAAAAATAGGCAAGTGGAAATGCTTGATGAAAGTATGCACAGAGCTCCAGGTTGCAGCTTCCAGGATGTCCCTGGTAGGGCCTCCTCTAAGAAATGCAGTAGAGGTAGATGTTGCCCTAGTGGAATGTGGTCTTATCCCCTGTGGGGTAGGTTTTCCATGGTGCTTGTAGCAGAAATGGATGCAGTGTGCTATCCATTTGGAGATGGTTAGCTTTGAAATGGCCTTCCCCTCTGCCCCTGCAGAAAAGCGGACTAGCAGCTGGTCAGATTTTCTGAGAGGCTTAGTCCTGTCCAAATAGAATATAAGCCGTCTGTGCACGTCCAGGGAATGCAGTATCCATTCCCATTTATTCTGGGGATTAGGGGAAAAAAGTAGGCAAATTAATGGATTGGTTCAAAGCCACACTAGACACCACCTTGGGCATAAATGATGGATTAGTCCAGAGGGAAATCCTGTCCGCATGGAAGATAATGAAGGGTTCCACTGCCACAAGGGCCTGCAGTTCAGACACTCTTCTTGCAGAAGTGATGGCTAGAAGTAAAGCTGTTTTCCAAGAAAGGAAATTCAACTCTGCTGTAGCAGCTGGGTCAAAGGGGAGAAGAGTAACTTTTCCAACACAAAGTTAAAGTCTCAGGCTGGAGTGGGGGGGGTCTCCTGGCGAGGTCTTAAAATGTTGGCCCCTCTAAGGAATTGTTTTAGCAGTGGATGAGAGAAGAGGAGTGGCTCAGTATTATAATAAGCTGATATGGCTGATGCATGAAACTTAACTGAAGAGAAAGATAGGTCTTTGTGGAGCATTTATGTTAAATAATCTAGAATATGAGCTAAGCTGGGCACCACTGTGCCCATCCCGTGGGACTGGCTCCAGGAACAGTATCTTTTCCACTTTTCTGAATAGGATTTTCTCGTACTAAGCCTCCTTGCCTCAAGAATGACATCCAGCACCTGCTTATTGTGGGTTGCTAGAGGTGAGCTCAGGGGATTAGCCAGGCTGCAAGGTTCAGGGTTTGAAGCTGAGGGTACAGAATCTGGCCCACCTGTTGGGACAGCAGGGAAGGGGACTGAGGCAGGTGCCATGGTTGTAGCACTGTCAGACTGTGCAAAAGGGGGTACCAGTGCTGGGGTGGCCAGTCCGATGCAATCAGTACTGTCCTTGGCTTGTCCTGTTTGCTCTTTAGAATAACCTTCGAGGGGAGAGGCAGAGGGGGGAAGGCATAAACTGAGAGGCCTTTCCAGGTAAAGGACAGGGCATCTACTTTCCAAGCTTGACTGTGGGGAGTTCTGGTCAGTATTTGTTCAATTGGTAGTTCTGAGGAGAGGCAAACAGGTCTACCTCTGGTGTCCCCCATTTGTTCCTCAAGAGCTTGAATATTTTGGGTTCCAGTTTTCATTTGTGTGGATCCATGAGATTTCTGCTTAAGTCGTCTGCCAGTGAATTTAGTTTGCCCGGCAGGAATTCAGCTTGTAGGTTCACTTGGTTGCTCAAGGCTGTGCTCCACAGAGCCATGGCTAGTCTGCAGAGTGGGTAGATATGGGTTCCCCCCTGCTTGTTTATGTACCACATAACTGTGGTGTCGTCTGTCTTTACCAACAGTTGGTTCTGGAAAAATAAGGTCTTTGAAGGCTGTCAGAGCATTCTGTACAGCTAACATTTCTTTTTGATCGACATGCAGGTGCATCTGTATTGGGTTCCATTTGCCCTGAATGCACTGCCCTGCCATGTGAGCCCCCCCATGCAAAGTCTGATGGATCTGTTACAGTTTGGGTGGCAGGGGGCAGAGTGAAAGGGAGTCCCTTGTTGTTGTAGCAGGCCGCTGCCCACCAAAGGAACTCTGCCCTTAGGCAAGGAATGATAGGAATTATTTCCAGGTCCTGAAAATGTTGACACCATAGACTTTTTAGATACCACTGAAGTTTCCTCATACAGGGCTTGCAGGATTTTCCCTGCAGATAGTTGAGTTTTTGTGGCCAGTACATTGAAGTTGGTTGTCAAATTAACTTGTTTCTCTGGAGTGAGGAATGCCATCTGGGAAGCTGTGTTCAAGCTTGCTCCCAGGAATACAATCTGTTGGCAGGGTAATAGATTAGATGTGATTTCTTCTCGTTGATGGTGTATCCCTGTGAAGTCAGAAGTCTCTTTACAAATGCCAGGTGCTGTAATAGCAAGTCCTGACTCTCTGCCTGAATCAGGCAATCATTCAAATAGCAGTAAATCTGAACATTTATCTGCCTGCAAAATGCAATGGCTGGAGCTAGGCATTTTGTGAATACCCTGGGCGCAGTAGATAAGCCAAAGGGAAGTGCAGAGAACTGATAGTGCATGGAGCCTGCCCTGAAGCGTAGGTATTTCCTGCAAGATTCCCTGATTGGGATGTGCAGATAAGCTTCTTTTAAATCTAGGGTTGCCAGCCAGGCATCCTTGGCTAGCATAGGAAGAAGCTGTTGAAGAGTTAGCATTTTGAATTTTGGAACCACCAGAAAGGTGTTGAGAATAGACAGGTCCAGGATAGGACGCCAGGCATTTTCTTTTCTGGGAACCAGGAACCATCTTGAATAGAAACCTAGTCCCCTTTGTTCTGCTGGGATGGGTTGAATAGCCTTGATGCTGAGGACAGAGAGCACTTGTTTCTGGGCCTCCACCCACTGGCTTGGGGGGGAGGTCTGGCCATCAAATTGAGGGTTGGAGAGAGTGGAAGTGGAATCTGTATCCTAGGGAAACTATGTTTAAAACCCATTTGTCTTGGGTAATGAATTCCCAGTTTCTTGCATGTAGGGCAAGCTTTCCTCCTAAAGGTGTAAGTAGTTCAGCAAGGCTTGGAAGAGTTATGGATAAGTCATTGTGCAATTTTCCATAGGGGGTGGCCTACTACTCCCAGCTTTGGGAGTGGGAGCCCCCCACTGCTTAGATCTATGCATAGCCTGAGACTGAAGTCATGGTGGTCTGCTGCTCCTGGGTTTGGACTGAGAAGGCCTGGAAGGGACTGGAAAGGACCAGTTCTTTGATGGCCAATGCGTACCGAATCTAGGTGGCTGTACTTGTAAGAAACCTTTAACAGTTTGCATAGATTTACCTTTTTCCTCCATTCTTTTAATGACTTCTTCTTCTCTATTGCCAAAAAGGCGCTCTTGGTTTAAGGGTGCATCCAGTAATTTGGCTTTAACATGATCTGGCAAGTTTTGTTCCTTAAGCCAAGCATGCCTTCTAAGTACAGACCGAGTGACAGCAGTCCTGCAAGGTGCTTCTAAAGCATCAAAACCACACTGCAAAGTATGTTTACCAACTTGGTCAGCAGAATGCATTAACTCTTGTAAATCTTTGTGTTCAGCACAGTCAGGAATCAACATCATTTTCTGTTTAATTAGTCCCATAATATGTTGCTGATACTTTAACTTATGAAACTGGCAATTTAAAGCCCTAATGGCCAGAGTAGCAGAGGTGTATACCTTCTTGCCCCATCGGTCTAAAGTCCTAAAATCCCTGTCAGAAGGGGTAGGATTTTTGGCAGTAGTAGCCTTAATGCTTTTAGGTCCTTGGGAAATGGTCTCTGGATCCGCAGTAGGGTTCTTGAAGAGGAATTTGTGAGAGTCAGGTACTCTGTAGTACCTGTCAGGTTTCCTGGGAGCTGGGGGCAAAGTGTCTGGAGTAAGGATGGATTCCAAGAAAACATCATCTACAATCTTCAGAACAGGAGGGATAGCTAGAGGCCTGTGCTGAGGCAGGTTTAAGAATTCCCTAAGTCTCTTTTTGGACTGAGAATAGTCATGGCTTTCCCAGCGGAAATGTTCCCTAAGGGTATGCAAGGTTTCACCGAAAGAAAAATCTTCTGGAGGGGAAGCACAGTAAATGGAATCCTCTGCATCAGAATTCTCATAAGTAGATAAGGGTAAATCCTGGTAGTCAGAAGGAATAGAGATATCAGATTCCTGATCAGAAGGAAAATCAGTTCTAGGGGGAAGGCTGGCTTCCCCTAATTAAGGTAATAAGGTCTTCAGCCATTGTAATCATTTGTTTTTGAAGCATATGAGCCTGAGAAAGCACTTTGGTCGTCGGTTTTCTAGGCATTGTGCGAGCTTTAGGCTGGAGGAATCCGGTATTTTTAGCTTGAAACGAAGTCTTCGGTTTGATATGAAAATCCGTAGGCCTGAATACACCCACAGAAGCTGGTGCCTGCACAGCGGCTCCGGACCTATCCAAGATAGAGACATCCGCAGGTTCCATAGTCGAAGAAGCATCTCGTGGCACACTGGACTCTGAATGGCTCTCAGCAGAGGCCTGCGAATATGCAGAAGTGGGTATCAGGGGCTGCGAAAGCGCCTGAGTACCGGTGGACTGGCGACTAGCTTAACGGAAGCATCATCGGCAGTTTTGGACCTATGTGGTCTGTCTCTGTCTTTATCCTTACTTTTTTTGGAAGATCGGTATTCGGATGGCTTAATGAAGCCATTTCGGAGAACGGAGATTGAGAACAAAAGTATTTAGCTACAAAAATAGCCCGCCGATGAATAGTTCGAGCATTGAACAAGGCACAAAACTGATAGCGAGAAATGTTGTGGTCTGGGCCTAAACAGGTGACGCAGTAAGAATGAAAATCTCTATGAGGTATTTGCTTTCCACAGGCAAGACAATTATTAATTTTTTTTTACATTGGTTAAAGCAAGAAAAAAGGATCCCCAACGGGGTACTTATCTTTTTGAAGACTTCAGGTCTGAAACTCGAAAATGAAAATTTCAGGAGTTGGCCGACCGGCACTTGCGAATTGCTTCTGCTTCGGGCACCACACGGCAAGAAAGACTGATGTAATGGTGTCGGCTGCATGTTTTATACCCCTGATGACCTGACGTCATAGAAGAAGCGACAGCATCAGACGCAGAAATTCCAAAACTCTGGTATTCAGGCTGGCTGAGGGCTACCTGCAGGCAGATAACCCAAATGTGATGTCTGCAACAGTGAAGCATGAAGCACATCAAGGCTGTTAAGTCTTCTGTGCTCGTTGAGGACTTAGAGACAACAAACGAACCAACCTCCAAGCGATCCTGGATTAGTCAAGCACATCCGAACAATCCAGAACCACACAGTCAGCCAGCCTTCTGTGAGGAAAGAAACTTAACCATTATGACAACCCTGCTCACTGCAGTTGCAATATTTAATTTCTTGTATTTTATAAGCAGAGCATTTTCTGGTGCTGCTCTGTACTTCACCTCAATTCTTAAAAGACTGAGCCTTATTTATTTATTATTTGAATTTACTTTAATTTAATTAATTTATTAATTTATTTATTTATTAAACATTGCTCCTGCAAGGCTAAAGTTTGAGTAAGCGCAAAAAGGTCTGCATCAGCACACATTCTATAAAGGATATGAAGTCTGAAGCTGAAGTGTATGCCATCATATATCAATTTTAAAATTCTGATCATCAGAATTCTTTGCCAGATAAGAAAACAGAATAATGAATATCACCAAAAATCTGGACAATAGATTGGTGTGACCAGAAGAGGGTCAGATCTCAACAAACACTAGATTGGACACCTCTAAATCCTGGCACAGATTACATAAAAATATTTAGTTTTTCTCTTTCTTAGGCAAAATACTAAAACTTGAGACCTTCTGAAGGGTCTCGGTTAAAATTTGTGGGACTGAAGCCACAACAATGCTGTGTAAATAAAAGAAATTATTAGAATGGATTTTTACTTTTCTGTCTGTTAGAATGTGGTGATTAAGTCCACCACAGAAAATGCAGCTTACTGAAGTAACTCCGTAACTAGGAGTATGGTGGAAAGTGCAAGTATTTTAAAAAGGGAAGTTAAATCTTGTCAAATGTAAAAGCAGAAAAAGTTTACAGAGGAAAAAGTTTAGTTTCAAGCTACTACATTAAGAAAAAATTGAACAAACTGGAAGTTGGAAAAGTTTTAAGGATGAGAAAAAAATATATATGAGTAACATTAAGTGAAAAAAAATGTAAATGAAACACTTACTTCCCACTGCAAAGCTGAAGAGCTGAAGACAACCACGTCCAGTTTCTACAGTGGCAAGCAAGATCTGAGGGATGCCTGGACAGGAAATGAGCTTGAAAGTTTGTTAGAGACCACAAGCTACTGTAATGGCCACGCTGGATTAGGGGATTGGATCCGGACCCATAGGTTGAGGATGAATGAAAATTGACAACATCAGAGAGAAAGGTTATTCATGTTAAGATGCATGGTGTAGCCTATGCTTCAATTAAGTGCTGTCCAGTTTTGTCTTAGCTTTATAGCTCTCCTAGACGAGTAAACACTTGAATGCTTTCAGAAAACATTATCTGCTAGACGTTTCTCTTTATTAGATTGTCTCCTGGCGACATGAAGACCAGATACAGAAATACTACTAAGCATACATTTATTTGCTTAAAAAAAGCCTTTTAATATTCAATATTTTCTTTATTTACTTGCTTTCTCTTAAAAATGTGTTACTATATCAAGCTAAGGGCCTTAATCCAGTCACTCCCCTATGCAAGAATGAGAAAAACACACACATTTCTTTTTCATCATGTTCTTTTAACCAGACTTGTTGTTCTCTCTTGTTTTACATTGTAGTGCCTATATTTATTAAAACTGAACAAGGAGAAATAGAGAAGGGAGAAAGAAAAAAAGAAAAAAACGCAGGACCACCTGTTTACATTAGTACTTCCATTACACTTCAAAATCACTGAGAAAACTTTACTTTACAGCATGCAAAGAAAATCAGGCACTATAAAAATAGTACCATTAAGAAAAAAGCTTGTTTAACTTAGGAGAGAGGAAGAGGAAGGAGAAGGTACACTAAGTATTTCTCCAAACATTAATGACATGAAGTAGGGCCTATGCTTTAGAGTCCCCTACAAGTTTAACAAAGTCCAAGAGAAGCCAATATTTCCAGATTTTCTTTTTCTGTCATGTTTCACAAATACAATTACTGCTTTGTAATCCCACACTTGTCAGTTTCCAAGTTAGTGGTTTTATTCCTGTTCATCACCATCTCCCAAATCCTGCCTCTGCTTCATTTCCAACGTACTCTCGATTCTTCGAGTAGACTCTTATGTTGCACTTTTTTCCTTCTCTCAAGCATTTTCCTTTGAAACACTGGAAAAAATTCAGGTGACAGTCTTTCTGGGGTCTTTATTATCACAAGAATAAGAAGAAGAATCTTCTGTGTCACAGCTCACTTTTTGTTTGACAAACTTTTGTATTTCCTCCTTAGCATGTACTTCACCAAAAAATGATTCTGTCCCTTCCAGGGAAAAATATTTTGAAAACAGCTGGGTACAGAAGTTTGAATCTCATGCTGGCTTCTCGACATTCCCTGAATAGTGGAATAAAATTACTCCTCTTCAGCCTGGTGTACAATGAGTAATCCTTCTCCACAAACACTCTGCTGTCTCCCAATTTTAGAACATTGTCTTTCTGCCACAGTTTTGTCAGAATCAACTCCTTCTGCAGGTAGGACTGCATCTTTACTATTAAAGGTCTAGGTTGCTTTCTCATGGCCAGGTTTGGAGCATATACATGATGTGCCCTTTCAATTAACACCTCTTGGTGTGGAATACCAGTCCAGTTACTTATTTGTGCATTCATAAAATTAACATACTTTTCCTTCCAGCTTCTCTGGTACAGTAGAAAATCTCAGGTTTTCCCTACGTGCTCTGCCCTCATTCTATTACTTTTTTGGAAACATTTCTTCTTGAGCAGTCTCATATTGAGCCAACCTCTTCTTCATTTTGACCTAGTTAAAGCTTCTTCCATTTTTTCCATCCTTTTGTTGTTTGAGTTGATATACTCCATCAGTGTTTTGTTTATTTAAATCAGGTCTGTGTGCAGTTTGTCTTATACTTTCCTTTAGGTTACTGAAGGTCATATCTGGAGCTTGCAGTGCTTTTTTGCTAAACAGCTGCAGTACTTTTCCCAGTCAGTGTTTTTTCCTAACCTTTTGCAGCCGATTTCTTTCAGGTCTTCTGTATTTCTTTTTTCCTGGCACTCAGGCAGTGCACTTATTAGCCAGTTACTGAAATATACCCCAAAATATATATCCACTAGTGTTCTCTGCTAAGTTCCTGTATTCACATTGAGTAACAGCTTAATACTAGCTCTCCCAATGTGCAGCCAGCTTAGAAGTCATGTGGATGGTGCCTTGAGACAAAAGACTGAAGTACATTTGGAACAAAAGGTGCAACTGTTCTTGAGCAGATGACAAATGCCCAAAAAAAGAAGAAGGGATTTCTACATCATAAAATACCCCCAATAAATGATGGCCAGAACCCAAGAATCCTGAGTGATCCTCAACCAATTGTGAAGAAACAGGGAAAGACAGAGATAAAGTAACCTGACTTAGGAGGGAGGAAAAACAGTAGTCAGGCAAAACCTGGCTTGTCTGGAAAAGGAGGCCTTATCCTTCTCCTGTAGGGACTTAAAAAACTCAGCAGCTACTAAACAAAAGAGATTTTTATTGTCAAGAGGAACATCTATCAACTTAGGCTTAATATCATCAGGCAAAGGTTAGAGGCAAAGTCAAGAATAACATCTTAATATAAAACCAAATACATCAACTCTAGACGAAGGAGCAGCTGTAGCATAGCAACATTTAATAGAATGACAGGCCAGTTCAGAAGAGTAGCCCAACAAAGAGAGGCTGAAAACTTTCCTTCAGAATACAGAAGGTCAGAAATAACCAGATAAGCCTGACAGAGAAGAGCTAAAATGTATCTAGTCATATGGGCCTGGTGGTTAATAGCCAAAGGCCAGGGTAGCAGCAGCATACTACAACTTTTTGCCCAACCGTTCCATGGCCCTAATGTCTTTGTCAGAAGGAAACAGTTTAGTAGAAGGCAACAATTTGGAAGGTTTGTCAGAAAAAACAGAAACAGAGGGGTCCAGCAGAACAATTGTAAAGAAACTTGCTGTCTTACTATCAGTTTTTTTTTTTAGGGGTTAGTGGCTGGGAATCTGGACCCTGAGAAGTTGAAGTGTCTTACAAGGAAGCAAGAAAATGAGGGACAGCAGAAAGCTTAGGGGCTCCATTTGGAGGAGTTCATAATACCTTTTCTAAACATCAGAATCCTGGGTACAGTCTCATTTAAGAAACTCAATCATACAAGAGACAGTATCCCCGACGGAAAGTTTTTCAAAGGGAGTATCTAGGCTAATATACTCCTCCTCCTCAGAACTACAATCTAACAGAAAAGGAATTTGCAAGGAATAAGCCAATAATCTTCTCCAGAGTACAATTCCTCATCAGAAGAGTCCTGCTCTCTAGGCTTAAGAGAAGTAGATGATCAAGAGGGGCAGGAACAGAAACTCTCTGGGGGTGCTTCAAGGCCATGAGAGCATTAAACAACCCACGTGTAAAATCCTGCCATTCACAATGAGGATCCTTAGGAGCAGGGGAAATATGTTTTGTTTTCTGCTTTTTTTTTCAAAGGGATGTCAGTTGTAAAGATCTTGGTAGGTTCTTACCCTTGCCGCACAATCAAGGTAGTGGGAATCTTCTCTTTAACAAGAATCTACAGAATGTCCCCGGTCCCTCAGATATGATCAGTTGCGGTTCCTCTCAAAGTATGTAATGGACATCTGCAGACCCTCATAGAATGTGTGAGAAATCAGATCCATGCTGGATTCTGAAACAGTTGCAGCAAATAATCTGACAGAATAACTGGACAATTCTCTGGGCTTTCACCAGCCTTGAGAGAGATGTCCATGGGAGGTGGTACAGCAGCCAAACCTGACCTAACGTTTTTGATCTTCTTCTTGGCAGATGACTGACCCTTGAGTCAGAACAATTCCACCATTGCATCCTGCACCAACAACTTAAGACAATGGTTCTCTACGTAGATAGACGAGAAGAAGTATGAAGAGTCTTAGGGACAAATGTCTGACAAATCAGGTATGATGTATGGCTGTGAGAAACACCCAAGCAAAACAAACACTACTCAAGTTGGTCCTTATGAGGAATCTGTCCACCAAACTGACATTTTCCCTTTCTGGACGACATGTAATCTCGCAACTAAAAAAAAAAAAAAAAAAAAAAAAAAAAAAAAAAAAAAAAAAGGACAAGATAAGAAGAAAAACCCCAAACCCCAGCTGGGCACTTATCTGAAAATGGCTTGGTAACCAGCAAAAATGAAGGAGCATTCAGACCAATGATCGAAAAAGGCATTCTGACTGGCAGTAAAGAAGTTCTAAGGTAGGTACATCTGTATGTCACCTTTATGCCTTATGCCATGAGCAGGGAGCATACATGTGACATACAATGTCTTTTTAATAATCCTAAGGCTTTGGCATACTGGCTGGACACTGGGCTGCCTTGGCAGCAGATCCCCTTTAGTAAAGAATACTACAACAGTGATGTGTAAGCTCATCATTAGTTGTTCCTGGATGTCTCAGTTATAGTTGGGCCTTATCATTCTGCATCATAGAGCCAGCCCGTTTAATTATTTAACTGAATGGCTGAAATGACCGTTGACTGTGAAGCAATTTTGGGATGACTTCAAAATCACTCAGTCCACTTTCTAGGAGATAAATCCCATCATACTACTGTCTTTCATCAGTATCCTTTCACGATGCTCAAAGTATAGGCAACATTTTACACACACATCTTTTTGAAGATTTATTCCTCTGCACCACAAAGCCTACCTATTTAATCATTTAACTAAGTGAACAGATCCTTGTGTAATCTCTTTAGCCAGACATGGAATGACGAAAGCACTGGGTCCCACTTAAGAGATAAAGACCACTCTAATGGCGCAATATACCACTATCCTTTTACACTGTTCGAAATAGGAGTGATATTTATGCACAGATCCTCTCACACAATTCAAAGTATGAGAAGATTTATATATAATATATATATATATATATATATATATACACACACACACACACACACACACACATATATATATATATATACATATATATATATATATATATATGTGTGTGTGTATATATATATATATATATATATATATATATATATAAATGAGTCTACCTGAGATGGTTGACAAGCCATTTGATCAACACTCATTTGGTCGACAATTCATTTGGTCGACAGGCAGATTTGCCCCACTCCCGAATGTTGTGCAACCCTGGAGTTGACATATATAGTTAAGGGGGGTGTGGGGGGCGAAGCCCCCTACATAAAACTGCTTGTCGACCAAATGAGTGCCGATCAAATGGCTTGTTGACCATCTCAGGTAGACCCATAGATATATATATATATATATATATATACATATATACATACACACACACACACACACACATATATATATATATATATATATATATATATATATATATATATATACGTATACACAGATAAACACACACACACACACATATATATATATGTGTGTGTGTGTGTGTGTGTGTGTGTGTGTATGTATATGTATATGTGTATATATATATATATATATATATATATATATATATATCGCAAACGGGCATAACAGACCATGACTGCAACAAGAGTAACTAAACACAATGTCATGGAGTGGAAAAAACAAGAAACCACAGTATGGGTCGAATCATCAGTTAAAATAACATTCCACAGGCACTCCTGGCATAAAGTCTTCACTTTATTATGTTGAGATCTCTACATAATAAACCGAAAATTACATAAATATACACTGTTTCTGGCTCGAAAAGTATTGGTGCTTATCAAAAAAGTTAGGCTTTGAGGTATGTCAAAAATCAAATCATGTACTTTTCAATGTGCTAAGATTATCGATAATACTTTAACTTATCACAGCAGACACTAGTAATACAGCTAAAATATGGCAGTTTCTGTCTGGGTAATAGGAAATACTGACCTGCAAAGTAGAGCATGTACAAATTAAACCTTACAGAATGCAGCGATTTATATGAATGTACAAGTAACAATAACTGTTATGGATTCACTGCTTTCCAGTTATTACTGTAAAAAAGTACTGAGGCAAAAGAAAAGGTACTACATACCAGCTGCTTTATATATACATGGGGTCTCAGAATTTCTTGCTTAGTTTCTCTGGCATTGGGGATAGCATGCATGAAGCAGAAATCTTAAAATGTTCCCTCCCACTGCCTTGTTCTAGTATAGGGTATTCTTTAACTTTTTCTTATTCTTGCACATTTTGATGTACCACTCCACTATAAAAGTGAAAATAAAATGCAAATCTGCACATCTGTTTAACAGCCAACACGTACGGAAATTATGTGATGACCAGCAAATGAATCACATGAAGCAATGAGAACTTCTGCAGTTCAAGCCAGATTTTTCCTTCTGGCTACTAGAACACAAATTTAGCAAAATACCTTAGAGGAAAGCAATGCCAGCGTTAGGTATTTCATGTAAGAATTTGCTGCCACACTCACACTCTGCTGCAGAACCTGAGCTATCAATATGCCAAGCAATTCCATTCACCAGTAGAGTGCAATACTGTAACACAGAAAATAAAGCAAACTTACTGTAGGAATATCGCGTCTCTTTTTTCACTTCCCCATTCTCTTCATATTCCCTGCAATTGCAAAAATAAAGCTGTTACTACAATCAAAACTGACGACGGATATGTATTCTGTATAGGATTCATTGCATCTCAGAAAATTGACAGCATAAACAGCAGTGTTGTTTCAACAGCTTGACACAATTACATTATTTTTAGACTACAGTCACAAATTGATCAACAATTAGTTTAAGAAATACACTACAACTGACTCTGGAAATAGAAGGCAAACGTTTAAAGAAGGGAGCTTGTGTTTGCAATTCATGCAGAGAAACGTACAGTAAAAAGTTGATTGGGATGCTTCAGGATTTCTAAATAAAAAAAGTTTAGATATGAATATTAAATGTCACGAAAAAAGTGTCATGAAAACAAGTTGTGAACTTGCCATAATAACAAATCTGTTAAAATGTCCATCTTCTGTAACCAAGGGCACTTCCACTAGCACACATTATGACCAATTGGCTTATCATACATTCTCAGGCTGCCAGACATTCTCCCACTTCCCATCATGCATGATGCATGCCACATTTCCAGCTTTTTACCAATCTTCAAGATTAGTTCAGAAGAAAATTATTCAGAGCTGACTCTTGGATTTTGGCTTCTTCACCACCGACTCTGTGTTTTTGGCGTATATGAGAAATTATTTCTTCTATATTGCTCTTTTTCACCTGATTTTGGATTTGTGTGGTGTGTGAGTACTTGATTCTATATTTCTCTATTTCACTTTTGGCCATGATAGATTATTTTTTCCATTGTATCTCTTGACCCCAGTCTGACTGATATTTTCCAGTTTCCTTCCTACCCTTCCCATTTGCTCTCCCAAAGTGCATCTACAGCTCCTTTATGTACAATCCCGTTCAAGTCACTTTGTCAGATGGGCCTCGCAACTTCTTGGAGGCTAAGCCCTGTAGCATAACTTATTGCTCTTTGCAGCGAGGAACTTATGCTTAATAGCAGGCAAGTTTACTAAGAGTCAAACCACGCAAGACTTGAAGACGTAGAGCTATGTGCAAAATGATGTCAGCATGGACAGCATACATGCCCACCCACTATGAACACAATGCTCTACTTCCCATTATAGAAAAAAGTCTGCAAAGCTCCTGTACTCAGAAGATGAACAGGTAGCAAACTGTCTCATAGTCTCTGACCCCAATAACATGAGGTCTGTCAGATTCTTCATCCTGTGCCCCTGGAAAACCTATTCAGTGGTCAAAATTCACTCTGTAATTTGAGTTGTTAGCATACTTTCCTTCTTATTTCCTGTAGGAAAGAATTTCCTTCTTTTTTTGTCATTTTGACCTACGATCACATATCGCAGCACCAAAATCATTATTTAGAAAATGTGGTTTTAGCTAGGCTATTCTGCCTGCCAGCCATCACCATAGCTCAGCAGTATGATCATTCACTGCACCAAGTTCTGTGGTTTAACCTTGATCCTTGGTCACTCTGTGGTGAGTTCTCCCATTGTCTGCATGTATTTCTGTATGTAGTCCAGCTTCTTCCCACCTCCTCAAAAGATGGTGATTAACTGATCAACACTGACAATGCTGATTATGCCATTGTGTTGACTACAACTGTAGTGCTAGCTGTGTCGGCTGTCTTGCCTCATTCAAGCTCACAGCACTTGAAAAGTTGCTGGATGCAGTGGCACGCACTTGTAATCCTAGCAACTTGGGAGGTAGATGTTGTTGGATCTACTTATGTGTGTGACAGGCCAAAAAGATGAACAGTTTAAAGTTAATAATAATAATAAAGTTGAATAGCAGACCACACATTGCACTTTGTCTTCCTGTAATTGAACTTGTGGCATTCTGTACCAAGACTAAACACATTAAAGGTGAGAAAATGAGTGCAACTGAACAAGAAATATAAAAAACTGCTTTTCTTGTTCAGCTGCTAACACTTTCTCACAACAAATCTACCTTCTGACTCACATATTTAAGCAACTGTGATCCAGCCTGCTGGTGGTCAAGAATATCAAGTTTAGCTGCTAGCAGGTGTTAATTTGTTAACCTGCTGCATTCAACTGTCCACGTAGCAAGTCAGGTTCTAAATGTTTAATCTGTAACATAAATTTTCTGTGACTCTTAACTGAACGCCAAACCAAAACAAGCCCAGCAAACAAATATTCTTTTTTTAAAGGTCCCTGTTTTTGTTTAACTAACACTTGGCACATAATTAATTTTTTATTATTTATGGTAATGCTTTCAAAAGGTTGGATTTTGCATTGAAGAAGCATGTTTTCCAGATGAAAGGTCTGCTCCAAATTGCTGCTTTATTGTGGGCTGTCCTTTTACACAATAAAGACATTTCATTGAATAAAAGTTTGAGTGCTGGACTTACTTTGGGGAGTTCTGTGCACAATCATGGTGGATTTGCTTAAATGCAGCCACAGATTTCAAATAGTCCAGAATCTTTAGGGGGAATTACAGTTGTTGGTGGTAGGGGGGGTGATAAATGAGTAGTTGCTGAGCACCACAAGAGGGACTGGATGAAAAAGGCAGTCCAGTAGCTGTCAATCAATGGGCATGACAAAATAGGATACGCTATAAATACCTTAAAGGATAACCAAGACCCAGTGCCAAATGAGTCAATGCACAGAAAGAGAGTCCCAGGGCCATCAACAACAAGAGAGCGAGCACAGAGCCACCATAGTCGTTAACGCCAAGAACACTGATGCTAGCAGACCAGACACACTGAACAACAGAACAACAGGTACTAGGAAAGCTACTGAAGATAATGAGGCAAAATACACCAGCACAGATTATAAAAATGCCAGATATGAATAAAACAGAAAAAAAAAAAAACAGAGTATGGCACTGGAGGGACCTTGCGAAAAACACTGGAAAGGCCATCACTAATGGAATCAGCACTTGAGGGGCCAAAGCTATGATAGGGGAAATCATACTATATCTAGTGACAGTACAAATGGTGCTGGAGAAAATGGTGTCTCTGAAAAAAGTTAAGTCTGAACAAAAAGTTAGGAAAGGCCAATTGGCATCATGAGTCAGCATGGACAACCGTGGAACTCTTGAAGAGGAAAGCATTGGATCCATGAAAGGCCTCACTCAAATTATCATGGTCACTAGCTAGGACCTTGGAGACTACTTCACTGACACAGACATCACATGTAATTGAAAAAACGTAATTGCCTGGAATAAGAAATGGGAGGGGTGTAATACACCACCACAAGTACTGAGCAGATATTTACAAGGTCCCCTCACTAAACGTTCTACAAGGAAACAGATCTAGTACTTATTATCAATACCCACCCCACCAGGCATGTCTAAAGGTCAGTGGTGAACTTGGGCATCCTAAGGCAATGTAGCAACTGCCTCGTGTACATTGACAATCCTCTCCTCTTACCTTCCAACACTCAGACTTGCAAGATATGCACTTATATATCCAAACTGGAAACCACACATTCTCCAGCCAGAATAGCTGGTTAGGAGGAGGAGGTCAACACTTGCACCATATCACATGGAACACATAGCCCCCCAGAACACACACCAGCACTGCCATCACATAAAAATGCAAACCACACACCCACCTTTGCAGAGGCTCTCAATACAAATCTACCTAAACAGCACAGACCTCCAAGGCAGAAATATACTCGACCAAAATAAGACAACACTATTCACGAGACACATAACTCTCCTAAACAGTGTGCCACTCAACCAACAGCATGCCCAACACACTAGTCATTGGTGACTCGATAGTCGGGCACACTGATGTCCCACTCACTAGGCTGAATAAGGAGAAAGTAACAGTCAGCTGCCTGTCAGGTGCCAGGATCCAACACATAACGCATGCACTCAGACCACTCAACAACAGGTACAAATATGACTCTGTCATTGTACATGTGGGTGTGAATGACCTGAGACGTACCTCCCTGGACTACATGAAGAGAGACATAAAGGAGCTCTCAGATTATGTAGCCCAGGTGGGTATGACCCTAGCCCTGAGCAGCATCCTACCATCATCCAGAATGATACCACAGCACAAGCAGAAAATGATCGATTTCAACAACTGGCTAAGTTTCTGATGCCATTCTAAGGGGATCCAGTATCTGTTTGCCTGGGATGACATGAATGACAGACCACGATGCTTTGCCAGAGATGGCCTGCATCTGTCACCACTGGGCTTCCGGATATTGGCCAAAGCTCTTGCCACCCCTATAGTGCCTTTTTAGGTGGTGTTCCAAAGACCAAATTACCACCATGATAGCTACAAACAAATGCAATCTGAGGGTCATGTTGCTCAATGCTAGAAGTCTAAATCTCAAAATGCACTCACTCAAAGCACTCCTTAAAATGGAGAACACCGACATTTGTGCTGCAACAGAGACCTGGTTCAAGGCAGCAGAAAGCACCCCTGCACTACCATGCTATAACTCACTCCACACATTTCGGCCCCAGAACTTAGACCAAAGCTCCAAAGGCGGTGGTGTTTCCATATTCATAAAGGATGTGCACACCTCCAAGCTGGTAGCCCAACATAACACATCAGAAATACTTCAGGTGCAGCTAACATTGGGTAAGACAGCGATTCAGGTCATAGCCTGCTATAGGTCCCCGACAATGTCCCAAAACTTGCACTCCATGTTCCTAAACACACTGGAGAATATTAGGGTCCAACCTAGCACTTTCTTACTAAGCGACTTCAACTACCCCTCCATTAATTGGGTAAACTACTCATGTACCAATATACTTGCCCAACGTTTCCTGGAGTTCATCAATCCAATGCCCCGGACCAGCTCATTCTTACCCCCACTAGAGGTAGCAGCATCCTTGACCTGGTCATTACTAACATGGGTGACCGTTGCCCTACACCAATAGTCAGCTCCTTCCTGGTTACATCTGACCACAAACTAATCACCCTGCAAATCCAAATCCCCCCACCCCCGCAAATGTAACCACCATGAAAAACTTCTCCAAAGCTAACTTTGGGCTCCTAAAAACAGAGGTGGCTAACTTCATGGCACCCATGCAAATGGAGAACAGTTGCATGACCGTCGAATCACACACCAATGCACTGCACGAACACGTACACAAATGCATGGATCTCGCCACACCCAACAGAACCAAGACACTCTCCTCCAAAAAAAGGAAGCCAATCTGGTGGTCCCCTGCCATAAACAAACTCTACAACAGGAAGAGGAAACTGATGTGGAATAAGGTGAGGTCCCAAGACTGGAAAAACTGCCTTATCTGCCTCAACAAAAAGTTGAGATCCCTCATTAAATCCTCTAAAGCTAGGTATGAAAACAGAATTGCAGCAGACAGTAAAGACAACCACAAGGCCTTCTATAGTTATGTAAAGAATCTCCACGGCAATACCCAGATTTGTTCTGAGCTACTGCACAATGGTACCTCCTATACCGAGCCAACAGATATTGGCAGGATACTGGCTAACAGATTCAGTGCCAACTTTACCCCACCCCCAAAGGACCAATCACAATACTAGTAGATTGCCAGGCACCCAATATTACTGCTGCACAGGTTAGAAGAGCACTGTCCAAGGCCAAGAATACAGCTTCTATGGGACCTGACAATATCCCTGGTTGTGTTCTACATGAACTACAGAGTGAACTGGCACCTCACCTGTGTGCCCTGTTCAATCACAGCCTTATCTCAGGCTTTGTCCCTGCTGAATGGTGCACTGCTATAGTCATCCCTCTCCACAAGGAAGGAACTACAGACCCTGGGAACTATCGCCCCATTAGCCTGACGAGTCTGATATGCAAAGCTATGGAACGCATCATCATGGACATAATAAACAAGGATATAGGGAATCTCCAAACTCTGGATCCCACACAGTTTGGTTTTGTGAAGGGTAGATCATGCCTGCTAAACTTGGTCGACTTCTTTGAGTCAGTCACCACAGCTGTGGATGAAGGCAAGGTGGTTCATACAGCCTACCTTGATCTGGCCAAGGCTTTTGATACCATTCCCCACTCAGGAATCATAGAAAAACTCACTAAGCTTGGTATCAACCCCTATATCACTAGGTGGGTTGCAAACTGGCTCACAGATAGAACCCACAGTGTGAAAGTAGCTGACTCCAAGTCAGACTGACGATTAGTCACAAGTGGAGTCCCACAGGGTTCGGTCCTGGGTCCTCTCCTGTTTGATATCTAGTTCTCTGAAGTCCAGGCCAACACGAAGGGACTCTGGCTGACAAAGGTCGCAGACGATTGCAAGCTGGGAGCTATTATTAACTTCCCATGTGATGTTGACATTCTACAGAATGGCCTCACTCTGACCAACGACTGGTGTCAAAACCATGGCCTTAAGCTCAATGCCTTTTCCTTTGGGAAAAACCCGGTTCCCATGAATTACCACATTGATGGTAGTCCACTGAACACAGAAGACGTTATAAGAGATCTGGGAACACAGGTTGACAGCAACCTCTCTTTTGATCACCACATTGCCACTGTGGTCAGAAAGTCCTTCTATGTGGCACATCTCATTAATAAGGGTTTTGAATCCAGGAAGAAAGAGGTCATTGTCTCCCTCTACTTTTCCCTTATTAGGCCAATCAGAGTACAATGCCCCATTTGGCATGTACCTCACTAGACACCTGCAACAACTGGAGAGGCCGCAAAAGTACTTCACAAAGAGGATCCTAGGCCTTAAACACTTGTCCTATATGGACAGACTCAAAAAACTCCAACTATTCTGTCTCATATTGCCTACTTAAAGGCGATCTCTGCTTGACTTACAAAGCCATGTCTGACCCAGCTCTGTTAGAAATGCTACATCTAAAGAAATACCAATCCCTCCATACCACAAGCTCCAGAGACCTCAACCTCATTACCACAATTAACAGAACATGCTGGAGGGACAGGTTCATAACCCAGAGACTGCCCATGCTATGTAACAGACTTCCCATACATGTCAAGCACAGCACCTCACTGACCCTCTTCTTCAAGGGAAATCTTGATGAGTGGATGGGAAACAGAAAATTCACCCCGGGGATAACACCAGTGACTCTACTTGACAGAGGCACTGGGAACTAAGGTCAGGTGGCACTATGCCAAGGTAATCCTATGGCCAGACTTGTAAAGGCCCCAAGGCCATTAGCCTAGTACACACCTATGAACCAGAACATCTTTGGGTGACTGTCCCTGTGGGGGGATGAGGGTGAAATTGTTTCTGCACTGGTGTTGGTAAGGTACGGAAAAAGATTGCAGCAAGGTTGGGCCCAGGAGCAAACTACTATAAGGGACCACTTCTGAGGCCTCAGAATAGCTCTGCTGTCTGTCTATAAGGTAGTTGTTCCATCCTGACATGAATACTGTTGCAAATGCAACTCCAACTGTCACACACTCATGGTAGATCAGCATATGGGGTAAAATGTTGTCTTACCTCCTCACCTGTTGATGCACCAGACTATTGACAAGTTAAAGGAGAACTCCACCCAAATGTTAAACTTTTCTTTCCAAAATGTGATTTTCCTTCCCTTTACTTCAACACTAAAAATACCATATACAGAAAAAAAACATTACTTAATAATTACTCCATTTACTGTATGCTAAACTTGTTCCTCACTGCATTTCTTCTCTACATTTGTCTCATCATCTGTTACATCATGAAGGTTATCAAGTGTACCAGAGTACTTAGGTTAATGTATTCCAATTACAGAGTCATTAAGAAAACAATGACTCTTACAAAATTAGTTATTTATAAGTGCCTTATCAGTCACAGATTGCCAGTATCACACCTCAGATAAGCAGTGTAGCCTCATGTCAGAATAAAAGCAAGGCTTTCAAGCTTAGTTTTCAGATGCAAATAAACAGGAAAACACAACTTACACTTTATTTTATTTATTTTTATTACTCCAAACTAGTTGCATTTCCCTTTAAACTCTGCATGCCATAAGCAAAGAAAATATTTTCATCTTACTCTTCTGATTTTCTGTCACTATTTGGTTTTGTATTTTTTCTGCAATGTATTTTCTGTAAAACTGCAGGTTTGTTCCATTGTTTTGTTACAGCATTTTTACACTGCATGCAGTGTTTTGTTGAAACAAGTCAGTGAGATGGGGGAAGGAAGATTAATTCTAGCAACAGTATGCAACACAAACTAGTTCTGCCCAAGTAATACCTATTAATCACAGGGATCAGATTTCTTATACTTGAACATTGAAATACAATTGTTACTTTGAAAGGAACAACTAACTCAGCTATATTTCAAGCTTGTTATTCAAACATTCCTTAAAATGCTGTACAAGAGACAGCCACTAATAAAAAATCAAAGTAATGAAAGACAGATTGAAGCCCACAGTCAAAAATAAGCAGTCACGGAGCTGTTGTAAGCTGATGCAAGAGAAAGCCACAGTAAATGATTTTATTATCATAGGGATTTCCTTCTGAATCTCTAAAATGACATCAGTGAGGTGAAAACATTGACTGTAAAACAATCATCATACCCACAGCAGCTTCCTTTCATGCAGTTTTGGGGTATAACAAATTAGATAACCACTTACTGTCAAGCAAATACATTAGTAATGCAGAAAACTTTAAGATATGCTGAAAAACATTTTTTTTTTAGTTTTTGAGTGTGTCCTGGAAGGCCTGCAATTCTATAAGGAATGTCCTCATCTCCGGGACATTTAATTGAAGACTGGTCACTAGATCAGTCCACATACCCTGGATCACCCTCCCCTTGAAATGCCCCCCACCCCAGATAAGAGGTATCTATGGTTACTGTGGCCCTGGGATGGGGAAGGGTAAAGGTTCTTCCTAGTAAGATAATGGGGACTCCAAATTAATGGCTTTTTGGAAACAAAGGAAAGAAAAAAAGGAGTGAATATGGAGTCAGCAGTAATCATTGTACAGTCAGAGTTCACTGTAGAACCCGCGTATGAAAGCTTGTGTGAGGTCAAATATAGAAGCTATCCTATGAACAACCTTAAGACAGAGGACTTTTAAGATGAGAGAAGATAGTGGAGATGGGTGGGTTAGATAATTTCCTACAAAGATCAAGGTGTAGGAAAGGCTTCTCACTTTTTAATTTTTCCAAGACTTTTTGGTTTCTAATACCATGACGGAATGAGCTCCATTCCCAAGTCAAAGTAAAGTTGATGAAATTAGTATTGTTTCAGTCTTTGATGTTAACCAAAAGCATTCTTCACACCACCTACAACGTGCCCAGAATTGACTCCTGCAATTCATACAGGGTTACACATATCGGTAGCATATCTAAATATGACTGTAATATTTTCCAATAAAAGAGCCAACCAAGTGAATAAGGGCTGCCTTGCACCAAAAACAAATGCAGATAAATAAACAAGAACAAGGCAGCCAACATACTAAATTGTAAACTATAGACATGCACACTTGCAACACAAATGATTAACTCTTTCCATAACTTAAAAACTACTTATGTACCATCTTAACAGAAACTAGACAATATAAAACCAAACTACATTGCATTTCATCAGACCATTGAAAGCACTTACCACTTGTATTTTAATAAATTAATGTTCTTTAGCCGTGCTTGGCTGTCTTGTTCATTTTTATTTATCTGTAAATTCTTTTTTTTAGGAGACCCATTGCTCCAACTGCTATTGGAACTGTCTGGGTATCCTTCTTCGCGAATCTGTTGTATTAATGAACACAAATTTGCATTTGAAACTTTTGACAGTTTTTCTTGTGCAAATATTTTTTTCCTCTAATTTCTGTCTTAATCTTTTATACATCTTCTGTCTAGAAATTCTGGGCTTGGGCTTCCTACATAATAGTACTAATAAATAATTTCTTTCTTATTCTCAGTAGTTCACTCTAACATCTTTGTGGCTCTTTTTTAGCCTGTCAGTTTTTGTGCATTTTTGTAAACTACTACAACAAGGGACCATCCTCCTCCTGAGCTTGGCCTAACCCCATTGTAGGAATGCTTCTGTGTCTTGAGGATTCTACACTGTAATTTTTTCCAGTCCTGGCACCAATGTGCTTACCAGGATTGGGCTCTTTTTTATCCTGGGACTTGTGCACCCAGCTTTTTTTTTTTAACCTACTTCTGTCTATGATACATACTACATAAAACACAGTCCATATATCAGAGTCATCTTGGTGAGATCTTGTAAAAACAAGGTCCACTTTTGTGAAGTACTCACCAAGACTTCAGAATAAATTCAGTTCCAGCAATACAACTCTCCTTTCCTTGCTGATTTTATCATCTCTCCATTCAGACCCTTGGGAAAGCATTTCATTCTTTAATTTTTCCAAGTCTTTTCAGTTTCTAATACCACGAAGGGAATGGATCCCATTCCTAAGTCAAAGTATGATTAAAGATCATGAAATTAGTACTGCTTCAATCTTTGACATTAGCCAGAAGCGCTCTTTGCAGCACCTGCAATATGCCCTGTAATGACTCCTCCTGGAATTCATGTATAGGTAACATATCTAAGTACGATTGTAAATTCTTTTTTATAAGACCCATTGCTCCTACTACTACCAGAACTGTCTGGGTATCCCTCTTCCACATTGCCCTCATTTCTGCCTACAAGTCCTGGTATTTATGACTTTGTGTCTCTCTGTATGCAAGACAGTGTAGTCAGTGGGTGTAGCAATTTCAATGATCAATGCTACTTTTGTCTTCTTTTGATGGACTAGTATATCTGGTTTTCCCGTATCTATTTTTTGAACTGTTGGTACTTGGTGAGCCCATGTGATACAAGCTTCATCATTTTCTATAATGCTTTGTGGCTCAGGTTTCCAGTGTTTTTCAGCCACATCAGTACCATAATATTTACACAATCACCAATGCAACAGTCTTGCCACATTATTATGTCATTCAGTATACAGTCTTTCTGCCATTAGTATATCACAACCAGAAACAAGATATGCAACTGTTTCCTATTCTGAATTACAAAACCTACAATTGACTGTTTCTCAATGGATTTTGTAAACCAAAGTGTACGCAATCTACTACCTTGGGCAGCCAATATTACCCTTTCGTCTTTTGGTTTAAATTCACCTCTCCTTAACCATTCCTACATTTGATCCAGATCAACATGAGGTTGTTCCAACAGTTTTCTATACTTGCAACTATACTTATGCATTTTCCACATTTCTTGCAGTCTCATCTGATCCTTCACTTTATATTCTTTCGTTTTTGTTTTTTGACACATTCAGTAGCTGCCTGATTTTTATCTACTTCTGGTTTGATTTCCATTCCCGCTTGACGTCGATATGCTTCTGCTAAACTAAGCAGGGAAGTAATCTTGGACTTATTCTCTTCATGTTTTCAAACTTTCACTATGTTTGGGTTTTGTGAGGTCAGACGATATGCATGCAGTCCCAGGACTGCAGAACTATACATGCAATCAGTTTCAAGGAGGCCCATACCCCCTTCAGAAAGGGGAATATATAATCTTAGTATGCAAGGATTTTTATAAATTGTTTGATGAGCAAGAAGCATCCCTCTTGTTTTCCTGTCCAATATATCCAACTAACACCTTTTGAGGCCAGTCAATCATTCCAAAAAGTACAGTTTTGTACCTACCATAAATGTAGATGTTCGAAGATCCACATTGCTGCAGTCCTTACTTTGTAGTCCCGCTGTCCTCGGGTCGCCCGAATATCAATATATAATTGACGCGTCGAGGGGCGCGGTGACTGACATCAGGACGCATCAGGGTATACAAATGCGCATGACCGTCGCCATATCCTCAGTCTTCTTTGCCCCAGAGACCAGAAAGAAAGAAGAAAAAAAAAAAAAAACCAAAAGACAGCAACAACCAACCCAACCACCCTTGCACTAATATATGTATACATATATACAATATATTGACAACATGACAACCCAACCCACACAACCCTGTCAAGCTTCACTAGATCTACCCTACCTAGATCTACCCCACTAGACCTAGACTGGGAAGAATAAGAAGGACACCCCTTGGTAGGCTTCTACCTATTACTAAAAAGAGGCTGACAAAATGCAAAAATCTTTTTAAGTTCTCTTCTAGACCTTTCCATTTCTCTTCATTTTTTTTTAAGACAAAACAAACACACACCAAAACATCCAAATCAAAGGAGCATCTAAAATCTAACATGGTCAGATAAATCCATATATAGGCCTGATCCCTCCCGCACCCAGTGGCCTGCGGGCCAGAACTGACTGTAGGGCAGCCCACCCTAGATCAGGCCTGTACAGCATCAAAACCAAGAATGAAAGCCCATGCTTAACCTGTACACACTCACTTAATAACTCTCTCCACTCTTTACACTCACCTTCCGCCAAGGAGATATTTTTAGACTTCAACCAACTGTGAAAGGAGTTTGTTTATTATTTCAACATGTGAAACTGGCAATTCAAATTCCTCATAGCTAAGTGAAGAAGTAGTAACTTTTTTTCCCCATCTATTTTTAGCCACTCTTTATCTGGCCTCTTTAATTGAGGAACCAACCCTTTACTAACACCCCTGACTACACCCCAAACCTCCTGTTTCCTGGGATGCCCTAGCCCTCCTTATGAGCTTCAGGCAATTTGTGGCAATCTGGTGAGGAGTACTTGGCTTCAACAAAAGAGGGAGGCAAAGAATCAGGATTAAGAGAAGCTTCAGCTTCTGCACATCTTCCACAACAAATAGAATAGGCCTTTTCCTGGAATCAAAAGTAAAACAAAAAAGCCTGTAAGCCTTTTCCCTGGCCCTAGAGAAGTCCTGACCTTCCCACTTAAAATGCTCCCTCATGAAGGGAAAGAAAAGAAAAAAGAAAAAAAAGAAAAGGGGAGAAGGAGAAGAAGTAGAATCATCCTCAAGAACAGAAGAATCAGCCTGCTCAAAAGAGTCCTCTCAGTCTCCTTCCCTGAACATCACTATCAATCAGGAAAGGACACTCTATCAAGTCCAAGGGTCTTCTCCTTTTTCTCTTTATCAGGAGGGCTCTGCCTCCCTGAAATCAAAATCTTCAACCCAACCCAAGCTAAGCATGCTGGCAGAGATCCTGAAGAGCTAGGTGGGGGCCACCAGGGCTCTAACCACCTAAGCCTGCCTCTGGGAGGGGCCCTGAAGCCCCTGGAGGCTGCTAACCACTAACCTGGGAGGAGTGGAGTAACATAAAAGCCCCTTCAGCCTGACCTGCCTCCTGAGGCTCTCCCCTCCCGGCTCACCCAACCTCAACAACCTCCTGGCCTAGACTGAGAAACCACACCTCCTCCACCACTGGCTCCACCTACACGTCTAAAGAAGGCTGGAGGCTATCTCTGGCAGCTTCTTCTTGCTTAAGCGAGCTGGCGCTGTCTTGCATCCTCTCTCATCTTAGATCCGCTGGCTTTTTATTTTAGCACAATCACTTCCCCGTAATCTCAAGAAGGCAATAATCTAACCCAAAGGCAAAAACCGCTTCTTTGAATCTGTGTACAAATCTTCCACTGAAAAATTCGTTTGTAACAACAAACAAGGAATATGACACATACAAAAACGAAAAACTAACCAAAAGACTGAATCTAAGGAATACTGTTTATGACAAATAATGACTCGGTTTGAAATTTCAAACATATGAAACACCACTTTTGAAACTTAAACTTTCGGGTTCGAAAACGGACTCGACAGCTTGAACTTGCGCCAAGGACACGAACCATGCGGCAAAAGTGCAATTATGCTGCTTGACTGACTTCAGTATGACTGGCGTCTGATGTCAGTCCGATGGGGCCTTGACATTAGATATGACGCAAGATTGACGCAATGACCGATGTGAGAGGACATCTGTAAGTTAGGACAAGAAGAGGAAATTGGTTTATAGCTTGGAACTTTGTTCCTAGATGCCAACTTTGTTTTCAGTATTAATTTAAGTCTTCTAAGATATTCCTAATTTTATTTTTATTTTATTTATATTTTATTTTATTTATAAAATAAAATAAATAAATAAGATGTCAACTCTGTCTTCAGTATTAATTTAAGTCTTCTAAGATATTCCTTACTAACTTTTATTCACATTTGTTCATGTTTAATTGTTGATCCTTCATCAATTCCCAAATATTTATACATTCCCTCTTGCTCAAGTTCTTTTATATCACATTGCTGCGTTAAGGGCAAGAAAAAAGAGCTGCAGTGACAGAGAGTCACCTTGGAATATCCTCTTTGCATTCTTATCCCTGGAATAATAATTTGTCCTTTATCATGGCTTAACTGAAAAGTGGACTACCACTGTTTCCTGGTCGTTGTAATGCAATTGATCAGTGAAGGGTGTATCTTATACATTTTTAAGCACTCTTTCATCCATGAATGTGGGATACTCTCAAATGCTTTTTGCAGTCTATCAATGCCATACTTAGATTTTTCCCCTTTTTACAGTTCTCCATTATGAGTTTAACAAATGATCCTTTTTCCATATGACTTTCTGTTATTACCCTTTTATTCTATTGCCATGATTGAGTTTTTTCTAAATGACTCAAATCTCTGTCAGCATCAATTCCAGTTTATAGCTGATACATCGTTGGAAAGCAAGTTACTGGTCTGTAGTGTTTAGGACAGCTTGCAGGTTTCCTCTTACGTAGGAGCATTGTTTTTCCTGTTAACCAGGCTGGTGTTTGTTCAATTTGCTCATATAGATAGTTCTTCCCCATGGCTAAATATTCATGCAAAGATGTTAATACATTTAGCCAGAAGTTAGGTACTGCATCTGGGCCTGGGGTTTTCCAATAAGGAGCTTTTCTTAACTTTGTTTCAATATCTCTGTTCATTAGTTCATCCTATTTCATATCCAGTACATTTGAACTTCTTATTCTTTTACTTCTTCTATCCATTTAGCATCTTTGTTATGTTCCACAGGATCTTACAAGTGCATAGGTCCGTAGGATGATACTAAGCTATTGGCCCAGAGGCCTTAGAATCATAGCAAATAATTTTGCCCATGTTCCCTCAAAGTCAGCACTTGTTTCTCCTGTCCAGCAGGGACACATGTGGGATCAGAGGGGTGTATTTTCTGTTTTCCATCCAGTTGTCCAGGTTCCTCTTAAAAAGAGGGCTAGAGAGGTACTCTGCTTGACATGGAGAGGGAGTCTATTCCACAGATGGGGGAGTCTTTGGGACACAAATCTACCCCACCAACAAGTTCTATTAATGTCAAGACCAGGTTGAGGCCTTGCATGCAGGTTGCATGAGTGCAGTTTGACTTATGGATATGCAGCAGCTCCATCAAGGCTGGGTCTAAGATGGCCTTGTATGCTAGACACAGGTAAACTCTGAGCAGTCTTTATGAGACTGAGTAGAGGGACAGTGCTTTTAACCTATCTGTATAGGACAGGTATTTGAGACCCTGGATTTTCCTGATCAGGAACCTCTGTGGTCTCTCCAGCTGCTTCATGTGATTGGCAAGGTACATGCTGAAGGGGGCATTGTACTCTATAATGGGTCTGATAAGGGAAGAGTAAAGGGATGTTATGACCTCCTTGTTCCTGGATGAAATACCCTTATTTATGAGGGAGGCCATGTAAAAGGCCTTCTGTACAATGGAGGCAATGTGGTGGTCAAAAGTCAGGTTGCTATCAACCTGGATGCCCTGAAAGAATACTCTGTTCTATTTAGTATACACTGTCTTTTCAAACTATGGCTAGCATGATTATTAGCTTGAATAAAAGCTGCAAGAATAATATGAAATATAAAGGGTTAATTTAGAAATAGTATAAAATGCTGAAAAATAAAAAGTAGTAAGTGTGCTGGCATAGCTTAGTTAGATTTTGGCATCCATGTAAAGGAGTATGTTATTGAGAAACAAAGTCTGTAAAAATAACTGCGCAAATGGCAGCTGGAAGGACATCAACAAAGTAAAGAGATGTAACATCAAGCAAGATAAAGTTGAAACATCAGATTGTGCTGGAACACCACATTTCAGATAATGCAAGACTGAGTTTCCATGAATCATCAAACTACAAAGAGCCAAGGACAAGGGAACAAAGGAAAACTGTTATATAATGAAAGAACTGTCTTACATCAGACTTTGTGAAAAATACCAGACCTTCTAGTATAAATGTAACTGTGCATAAACAAGCTTTGGGCATTTGCCATAGAGAGCTGACAGCATTTGTGTTGCATGTTTGTAGATCTGAAAAGAAAAATGTGAAAGTAGAGCGTATTAACTGAAACAGTTATTTTTGTGTATTTATTGTACTCAGTACAATACAGTAATAAGACTAGTTGATCACAATAAGTAGTTAAATATATTTTGATATGCTTGCATGTAAATGCAAGTAATAGCAAGCTAAACAAAGACGTGCAAAAAACTCTTAGAATTCTTCATGACCAAGTCCCTCACAACTGATTGTGTGCTTAGTACACTGTTATTAATGTGATAATAAGTGGAGATGCCATTTTTCCCAAAGGGGATAATGATGCATTCCTTGGCATTCAGTTTGAGGCCCTGCTTCTGGCACCAGTCATTAGTTTGGGTAAGACCCTCTTCGAGGATGTTCACATCACTAGGGGAATTTAAGACAGTGCCCAGCTTGCAGTCATCTGTAAACTTGGTTAGCCACAGACCACTGGTTCTGGCTTGCACCTCAGAAAAGTATACCCTAAACACTAGAGGCTCCAAGACTGATCCCTGAGGTACACCACTAATATCTTCATAGATATTTCTCCAAACTGTATCTAGTTATTCTTTTTTTGGTGGTATTTCACTTCCTTTTGCCTTGCTTCCCAGTACTCTACAAAACTTTTTTGGGTCATTAACGAATTGCTTGTTTGTGCAAGTATCCTAAGTCTTGCAAAAAATAAAATCAATCAAATGGGCTACTCCGCAAAAGAAAACATAGCAAAAAATGGCAACAAAGCTAGCAATTCTGAAAAAAAATACAACCCCACATAACCACTGCTGTTCATGCCATGTAATAAATGTGCTTGCATCAGGACCATGTAAGCCTCCATAGCCAAAATTACTTAGCCGATAGTATGCATCTCAAAAAACAAATTAATAATAAGAGCAAGTTCAAATTTAATCACAGTTTGAATGCTACTTGCAGTACACATTCAGATTACTTACATAATAGTAGCCTTGCCTCTTGAAACCTAAACTATTACTACATAACACAGCAACAAGTAGGAACTTAACTTGCATGTGGAACATATTCCTAGTTTTACTGAAATCTCAGGTATCTTTTATGGCCTAGTTAAGGGTATATAATTACTTAATACTTTATCAAGCAATAGAGAAGTAGCATTGTGTAAACTTCCCTTAACAATAGATCTTCAGATGCCCATCAATGCAGTAGCCTTAGCTATTGGTGTTCTATCCTGACATGGATATAACAACCAGACACCTTTCAAAGCTTAAGGACACCTTCCACTTGCCTTAACTGTTAGTCAGCTTGACCAGAGCAGGAGAAAACCAGTGGTT